>NC_080728.1:18725000-18955000 GCF_019097595.1 Hemibagrus wyckioides | reverse complement strand
GCGATGTACAAAGTGTAAAATGGTCAAACCTGACTGATTACAGGTTTAGAATCACTCAGGGAAGAGCGTGTGAAAGTCTGAGGTGAAAGTCTGAGGTTAAAAGTCTGAGGTTAAAAGTCTGAAGTGAAAGTCTAAGGTAAATGTGTGAATTGAAAGTCTGAGGTAAAAAGTCTGAATTGAAAGTCTGAGATAAAAGTCTGAATTGAAAGTCTGAGGTAAAAGTCTGAGGTGAAAGTCTGAGGTGAAAGTCTGAGGTAAAATCTGAATTGAAAGTTTGAGGTAAAAGTCTGAGGTGAAAGTCTGAGGTGAAAGTCTGAAGTGAAAGTCTGAAGTAAAAGACTGAATTGAAAATCTGAGGTAAAAGTCTGAAGTGAATGTCTGAAGTGAAAGTCTGAAGTGAAAGTCTGAAGGGAAAGTCTGAATTGAAAGTCTGAGGTAAAAGTCTGAATTGAAAGTCTGAGGTAAAAGTCTGAGGTGAAAGTCTGAGGTAAATTCTGAATTGAAAGTCTGAGGTAAAAGTCTGAAGTGAATGTCTGAGGTGAAAGTCTGAAGTGAAAGTCTGAATTGAAAGTCTGAGGTAAAAGTCTGAATTGAAAGTCTGAGGTAAAAGTCTGAGGTAAAATCTGAATTGAAAGTCTGAGGTAAAAGTCTGAAGTGAAAGTCTGAAGTAAAAGACTGAATTGAAAATCTGAGGTAAAAGTCTGAAGTGAAAGTATGAAGTAAAAGACTGAATTGAAAGTCTGAGGTAAATGTCTGAAGTGAAAGTATGAAGTAAAAGACTGAATTGAAAGTCTGAGGTAAATGTCTGAATTGAAAGTCTGAGGTGTAAGTCAGAAATGAAAGTCTGAGGCAAAGACTGAGGTGAATGTCTGAGGTAAAAAGTATGAATTGAAAGTCTGAGGTAAAAGTCTGAGGTGAAAGTCTGAGGTAAAATCTGAAT
Organism: Hemibagrus wyckioides; assembly: GCF_019097595.1. Classification (NCBI taxonomy): domain Eukaryota; kingdom Metazoa; phylum Chordata; class Actinopteri; order Siluriformes; family Bagridae; genus Hemibagrus; species Hemibagrus wyckioides. Next base: position 18,954,060 of record NC_080728.1, on the reverse strand, counting down.
TGAAAGTCTGAGGTAAAAGTCTGAGGTGAAAATCTGATGTGAAAATCTGAGGTAAAAGTCTGAATTGAACATCTGAGGTGAAAGTCTGAGGTGAAAGTCTGAAGGGAAAGTCTGAATTGAAAGTCTGAGGCAAAAGTCTGAATTGAAAGTCTGAGGTGAGAGTCTAAAGTGAAAGTGTGAGGTGAAAGCCTGAAGGGAAAGTCTGAGGTGAAAGTCTGAGGTGAAAGTCTGAAGAGAAAGTCTGAGGTAAAAGTCTGAATTGAAAGTCTGAGGTAAAAGTCTGAATTGAACGTCTGATGTAAAAGTCTGAAGTGAAAATCTGAGGTAAAAGTTTGAAATGAAAGTCTGATGTGAAAGTTTGAAGTGAAAGTCTGAGGTAAAAGTTTAAGCTGAAAGTCTGAGGTGAAATTCTGAAGTGTTTCAGGTTTGCGTTATGAGTAATTATGGTGTCGTTAAGGAAGATTGGGATCATGTGACTGGTCTGGTAGGTTAGCTGAGAAGTTGATCAAGTCGTGTTGGTCTGAAATTTTCCATCTCCGATTAGTGAAAAAAAAAGTTGAAAGCCCTTCAGCGTTCAGTAAACGATGTTGTGTCAAGATGGTTGTTCTCACAGTAAAGCAAAATATCATATGAGGAGAAATGAAATACATCATAACTTCATGATAAGTCATGTTAGCTGGCTAGCTTGTTGCTAGCAAAACACACTTTCATGGAAACTTCTCCCACCTTGTAGCTCATGGCTAGCTTTGATGGAATGGCGCTGGCTCTCTGAATACTTCATCTAAACAGATTTTAATGACATTTGATTTATTTTTTTAGTAAAAAATGCTTCTCGCTTTTTCGCTAACTTGCTTAACACACTCAAAAGCTAGCTAGTTATCTAGCAAGCTAGCTAACAATATAGCTTAAATATGCTTTGTTAGCTGAAGTGAATCTATATCATTAACTAATCCGGGTGAGTTAATCAGGTTCATTCGACAGAATTGAGAGCTGAGTGATGGATGAAGCTAGAGTATACTAGGGCTAGTAAAGGCTAAACTGTGTCACGCAGTATTTTTATGCCATTTCTATACAAAACAAGACATTTTCATGATGAGGCTGTTAAGTCTCGAATTATTGGCACCCACGGAGGCCATCTGGCATCCTCGTGTTCAAAATATGCTGTTATAGCATCCTGAAAGATTCTTAAGGTAAAGTGTGAATATTTTGAAAAATATTTTGTTTTCTGGTCGCTAAGGAACTGAATTGAGGGTTCGGGGGTGCAGGGTGGTGTGTGTGTGTGTGGGGGGGGGGTGTATTTGGGGTGATGGTGTGAGGACTTAATATTTGGCAACCCATCTGAGGGAAGCATGTTGTTGGATGTTGAGCACGTAGCTCCGCCCACTCCACTTTCTCTGAAAAGGAGAGAGAAAACAAACAAAGACACACGCGGGCATCACACACCTCCTGCTGGCTGGGTGCCACACACACACACACACACACACACACACACACTTATAAAGAGAGGCCACAATCCCTTACAACACCACACGCTGCTGCTGCTGGACTCTGATCCTTTCTGATAACTCCAGAAAAAAAAGGCAAATCATCTGCAGCGATGCACAGCGATAACTTCACAAAGCCCAAATCATGTGGCATTATAACTGCGCCGCTCCTTGACATTGTGCCGTTAATAAAGGCATTGAGGAGACGCCTGCACTGCTTAGACGTTGTATAATGGACTCTTTGACACAATCTCTCGCTTTTCCTCTGGCTTTCAATGCGGCCTGCAGCTTCTATACCCTGCGCTTGTCAATAGCCAGGCTTGTTTGTTTACCCAGTCATTCTGTTCTGATGGTAAACACACACACACACACACACACACGCTGTCCCTAAAAACTCAGCAAACATAACTCACATAAAGGCACTGTATACCAAAACACACATATTCAGCTTTCCAGCTTTTAATTGATGTGTCAACAGCAGAGCAAACAACTTTCTACCTACAGACTGCATGCACATCAGTGTGTGTGTGTGTGTGTGTGAGAGAGAGAGAGAGAGTCAGGGTGGGGCAGTCCACCAGGTGTTCCCAATCATCACTGACATTCATCAAAGATCTACTCTCTCTCTCTCTCTCTGAGTCCTGGCAGGAGGCTCAGGTACTCTCTCTCTATCGCACACACAAACACACACTTTCTCTCTCTCTTTGTCACACACACACACACACACACACACACTCTCTCTCTCTCTCTCTCTCTCTCAGACACACACACACAAACTCTCTCTGTCTCTCTCTCTGAGTCATGGCAGGAAGCTCAGCACTACACACTCTCATTGTGACTCACATTCTATCAGAACCCACACACAAATCAGCTGTTAAAGTTAAACTCCACCCTCAAACTCTTATTTGAAATATTTATAATGGTATTATTCCTCTCAGAACAATGATGATGATCTTTTGGCTGCTACCAACATGTGTGAGGGGTCGCCACAGCAGACCAACTGGTCTACACAACAACAACTTGGCAGAGGTTTTACACCAGATGCCCTTCCTGACACAACCCGGCACTGCATCCAGTGGCTTGGCATTGGTTGGGAATTGAACCCAGACCTTCTGGATGGTAGACAAGAAACCTACCACTGAGCTACCAATGCCCCAACATTGTTATTATTATTACTGTTATTTATTTACATAGATTTCTGTAAAGCTGCTATGTGACAAATAAAATGTAAAATTCAACAAACAGTCGATGGTGAAATGCTGGACTCAAAATCCCAGAATGCAATACAGCCATAAGACGACAATTTATGTCTAAGAGTCATGGATCTGATCTGTGTGAGGATTAAAGTGCCGCTGCATCACTTTTTCTAAGTAGAAATGAAGCACCACTTCAGCAATCTGTCAATCAGCTAGACTGGCATCATGGGTAATTTAGAAAAGAGAAAAGAGAAAACAGAGCAAAATTCAAATGAAAGAAGTTTATTAGAAGGGAAATCCTGGACACCCAGGATGTTTTTTTTAAGTACTAATAACCTCAGGTAGAGGTCACGACAGGAGAGGGGGAATGAAGGGGAAGATGAGGACGTTCTATTCGGAGACGCTTGTTATTTCTGTGTTGCAGTTTTTACTCACTATTATTGAAAGACTCTGTGCCAATTAAGTCCAATTAGGGCCTTTGAGTGTCTAATGAGGAGCCAGGTTTACGAGTGCTCTGATACACACACACACACACAGAGTTGAACCAGTTGCCTAAAGCAACCTCTAGCCTGAATTTACTCCAAGCTCAGACAATTCAAATTGTTCCACGAGAAAAAACCCGTAAATGGCTATTCACGTAAAATACCACAAAGACGTGCGGCTCCTCTCCTTCATGTGAGCGACAGCTGCATGCTTCCTCCTCTCTCGCTTGATTAAGGGGCTGAAGAGATCCTACCCAATCAGGCCTTTTGTTACCGTGCCCCCGCATTCACACAAGAACGTCCAAACACTCCCCTGACCTCTGCTGACCTTGCCCCACCCCTTCACCTTGACCTTCACTAAATGCTCTCCACTGTGTCCAATCACACAAAAAAGAGGTGTGTGTGTGTGTGTGTGTGTGATTGGGTTGTGGTTGACACACAGCACCACACACTACACTGCTAACCAGTCAGACCCTTGAAAAAAAAATAGAAGGACGCCACTTCAGACCATAGCTAATTAAAAAAAAAAAATCAAGTGCAAAGCTGTGGGGTCGAAGATAAACAATGGAACAGAAGGTGTGTGATTACGCTGCTGAGAGTTTGGGTTGGTGGAGTAGGTCTGATATCTTTTTTTTTCTTTTTTTATAATTATATTCGACAGCTAATTAAATAGTCAATTTAAAAAAAAATGTTATTATTGCAAATAACCCAGAAAAAAATGTTGATAAAAAATCTCCAGCTTTAGAATACATGTATTATGTATGTGGCTGAGAAAAAAAAAATAAAATAAAATAAATTTTATACACAAGCCTATTTTTATAGACACGCCCCCAACACATGTTGACTCCACCCCCTTCTCAATCTGTTCAGGAAAAAAAACAAAAAAAAAAAACAGGGTGGTAAGCACTCAGTGCAGCCAGATACTTCTGCGGGGAGAAAAAAAGACTATGGATAAAAAAACATATATTGAAAAATTTAGTAACACTAAAGTGATTTTCCCACACGGAGTAATTAATTATTGAAGGTTTGGTCTAAAATAGCCGAAAGAACAAAAGCACTCTTGGCTAATCTGATGAATCATGTTGTATATAATAATGTTGTTACTTAGCTTTCATGTAGCTTCAGGGACTGTCTTGTAGCTTATTTGTAGTGCTAATCATGCTAATACATGTGGCAGTGGAGGCTAATGCAGTTAAGGCTCTGTTAAGGTTGTTGATTGTTAGGGTAAATTAGTGGTTAAGGTGTTGGACTTTGTTTGAAAGGTTGTGAGTTCAAGTCCCAGGTCCACCAAGCTGCCACCTCTGTATCCCTGAGCAAGGCCCCTAACCCTCAGTCATATAAAAAAAATAGATACATTTTCAATGAGGAAAAAGTCGCTCTGGATAAGGAACTACTTACTAAATGCCAGAAATGTAAATGTAAAGGATCGGAGGATCGTGGTTCAAGCCACTGCTACTGTTGGGGCCTTAGGCAAGGCTCTCACTGCTCCAGGCATGCCGTATCATGGCTGACCCTATGCTTTGACCCTAACTAACAAAGTTCGGATATGTAAAGAATTTCACTGTACTATAATGTATATTATTTATAATGTATAAAGTTTAAAGTTAAGTTACTATTTATATCGAACATTTATCTCCAATGAGCAAGCCTGAGGTGACGGTGGTGAGAAAAAATGATATGAGGAAGAAACCTTAAGAGGAACCAGGCTCAGAAGGGAACATCATCCTCATTTGGGTGACACTGGACAATAAATAATGTAACTGTTGATGATGTCCTTTCTGCAACAGCAACCAAGAGCTCTTGAGGAACTAATTGGTCAGTTTAGTTTCTGAGTTCATTATAGACTTAGCACTAATTCCTTCCTGTCAAAAGCTGACAGACACAACAGCAGTTCAGAGAGGTCTCCAAGTCGTTTTATCCACAGCAAATTTAAATAATGATTTTATATCCATCCTTCATAATACTTTCACAGATTACCAAGCAATCACTAGTTGAACGGTAGGTTCTTTCACTGTAGGAGATTTGTGTACATGGGCAGGAATGGAGGCATCAAGTAACTATAATCTGATTTAAAAAAACTGTCTAATGAAGTGTCATTCTTTTTTAATAAAGAAAAAAGCTTTTAGAGGATCGCTGTGTAACGTAGAGTTCACTGAATAACTTAAACATTTTTTTACCTAACGAGCACATTCCTCAGTGCTCATCTTTGTTTTTACTCACAGTCCTCATCTTGGCATTGTTTTTACTCAAATTTCTCATCTTACCATTGATTTTTACTCACAGTCCTCAAACCTGGAGCAGCTTCTCGGCTTGCTAGGCTCGCTCGACTGGTTTCTGTCTCGCAGTTTGGTGTAAATTTGCAGTGCTTTGGACTTGCGCTCTTCTCCTTTCTCTCCCAGCATATTCCTGTGATGCCTTCTCCTCCTGTCTTTGATTTGGTTTGGTCCTCTGTGTACTCCTGTAGCCAGTCGCTCTCGCTTTCCTGGACAAGCTCCTTTTTGTGGGGTTCCTTCATTCACTCTGGTCTCTAAATCACCTAAACGACAAAATGCTTTGTTTAAATGTGTTGAATTCTGGATTCTGATTGGCCAGAAGGTGATTAATTTTACAGATCAGCAGCTCTGAGTGTAGTGCAGCTGCAAATCACGGGTTTATATTAATGCGCTTTAATTCTAATTGTTTCTATAGTAACAGATTATTCATAGGGACTCATACAAGGGACGGTTCACAAAAAATAATTGTATAATTCTTCACACTAAAGAGCGGTTAAAACTTAGCATTTTCAGACATGGAGAAGGCTTCAGGACAGAGGACTTTACACTTTATATACTTTACATATTTCTTTATAAGAAGAGGTTAATGTAATTTCTTTCACGGTTGGAGATTCGTGTACATGGTCAGGAATTGATGGGTCGAGTAGCTACTGTATAAACTGATAAAAAAATACAATGTGTCGTTCATTCATAACAAAAAAGTAGATTCATTGAATCTTTGTGTAATGTACACTACAGTGAATATCAGCTAACAGACACATTTGTGTAAATGCTTGTTAGGTTTTAAATTTGTACATATCATTCTTGTTCAAAAATAGCAATTCTCTACTTACTTGTAATCATTTTACATCTATAAACAATTAAAATAAGCCAGTGTGCACTAGAGACCTTGTCAGTACTAAACAATACAATAGGTACTAATTATATAGCATTATTGTCATTAAAATTTCAATAAGTATAATTTTTGCACTACAAGCTAGCCTAAATTTCTTTTACAGATGAGGGGACAGATAGTACTCTTAAATCTCAAAACTAGAGCAACCTATAAAATTTAACATGTTTATCACTGACACGTGGATGTCTAAGCTTAAAGCTTATATATTTCTGTAAAGCTGCTTTGTGACAATGTCTGTCGTTAAAAGTGCTCTAGAAATAAAACTGAATGAAAGAAAAAGCTCTTATGTTATATCTTGTTTAGGTCCACAACATTAAATGTAACTAGAAAAATTTTGTTCTTTAATGAATAGAAATGAATAGAAAAGTTGACTCGTGGGGTAATTGCTGGAGAATTCTGTGACATGTCGTTACTGGAAATTTCTGAAATTAGCAAGAGAAGTAAGAATAGTAAGAGTCTCCTGCTTTTAAGACACAGTGTGGGCTTTTTCTGTTCCACTTTTAAAAAGGTTCTGTTGCTTTTAATTTTAGACACCACTTTCACTTTTGCTGGGAACATGTCGCAACTGAGTTAACGAATAGTTTGTATGAAGTATTTAATGATGTATTTAATCCACTGTAAATTCAGAGTAGTTGTTTATCTGATGTCTGAATGGCATTCATTTTGAATGACTAAAAAAGTAAGGGAAGTTTCAGAGCCGGCACTTTTAAATAAGTCTTTATCTGGTGAGAGAGAAAGAAAACAGAGAGTCTGGATAGTCAAGGACATGGTGGGTAAGACTGTAGTGCATATAGCTATACTTAATAACATGTATATACAGGGTGGGGCGCAAACACCTCCCTTTTTTGAAGGCAAATGAAAGAAAAATTGTGGCTGATAAACCAAATTTATTTTTTGATAATGAAAGAACATAATTTCAAATTTCAAATTATGCTGTTTTAAACTAACGCCCTATGATTTTTTTAAGGGGTTACCTCAACCTTCTTCTTTCATTATCAAAAAATAAATTTTGTTTATCAGCCACAATTTTTCTTTCATTCGCCTTCAAAAAAGGGAAGTTTTTGCGCCCCACCCTGTATAAATACATAAACAAATACTTCAAAAATAAATATGTTAATAGCTGAGAATAAAATATTTCAGGGACATGTTGTTGTCAGGGGTTTTTTAAAAGAGTACTTTTAACTATGGATAAATTTTCAAAAACTAAATATGGTTCCAAAAAAAGGAAAAATGTTGATATCAAACCCATTTCTGCTCTCTGAGATGTTCTCCGAGTGCTTGCCCATCTAAAAAGCAGCTTAAATTTCTCCTTAATTTCAGTTTAAGGTTCTCTAGCAGAGGGAAAAACAGACGTCTAAAACTCACTGAAAGCCAACAGACTTATTTTATATCAGACTCACAGCCTGAACATCAATCGTTTATTTATACTGATTGAAATTATCCCATGAGTCCATTTACCAGCATGCTGGAACACCAAGAATATTATAATTATTTTTTTAATCCTTATATGCACACATGACCGATTTTTTGGTCAATAATCAGAGTGATGTCCCTTTGCTGATTTCATTAAAATTGCAATCTGTATATTTAGATATTTGGAAATGTCCCAGAATGAGTCATGCCTTATGAAACTTTTTTTTCCTGGCTGTTTAAAGAGACATTATAAAATAAAGTCACACATTTGTTTGTTATTATACCCCACCCTGAATCCATGGGGGATGAAAATCCTCTGTAAACTTTATTTGTGCCACTGCAAATACAAACCAGGTTCCTGTCTTAACAACAACTTGTACTTAACACCTGTGCTTTCAAGGATGAAAAGCTCGATTTGAACTACTTGGTTTATTTTACATCACAAAATGTGTAGGAAAATAAATAAATAAATAAATAAATAAATAAATAAATAAATAAATAAATATGTAAATGTTAAAATATTAATATATATTTCCTTATGATTCTTGTGGCCAAAAGTGCAAAAGATTTATTGGAAAACTTGGAAAAATTACAATCCTAGTTTTTAGATCCTACCAGTGAAAACCAGTGTAATAAATCTTTATGCCAGCTGTACTCATGTTCCTGAATAAATCAAATGACGTCAAATAACACATTTGGGGTCAAATCAGTAGAAAATCTGCTAATTTAAAAACTTCTGAAGCTCCCTTAATATTGCTTGATTTTGCGATTGCAAAAAAAACATATATTTATCCTGTTGTGTTATACTCAACTATTGTTACACACTTCAATATAAAGAAGAGTGAAAATAAAATGGGGTATTTTACGTTGCACCCTGTTTATAGTCATCAAAGACATTTGAAAGCTCAGGCCTCTGATATCTCCATCAGTCCTGCCTCGACATTCCACACCATTAACCCGGGCGATGTCCCGTCGCTGCTTTCATTCAAAATGCCTTCAACTGTCATCATCTGTCTATGTAAATATTAGGATGTGTAATGGACAGAGGCATGTCTCATTAAGCAGCCTTCCTTTCATGACCGAGCTGGCGGTCAGGACTCAGTTACGCTCGTCTGCTCTTCTGATGTCTCTCTAATTCTTCTCTCTGCAGGTTTCATACATCACCTACAACATCCTGGCAACCTTCTGATGATGGTTTCATTCTGATCCAGCAAATGAGACATGACAAGGAGAGATTACACCTTCTGCAAAGGTAGTAGCAAATAAATAAATAAATAGATTTAAATGCTGATTTCTTTTGAAGAAACTGCACTATAGTACAATTCTTAAAAAATTCTTTAGAAAAAATCATTTTAAAAATAGATTTAAACAGCTGCAAGATTTAACTGGACAAACTTTACGTTGAATGGTGATTAGTCTGTTCTAAAAACTTTTTTTAATAAGTTTTTTTCCTAAAATTTCTTGTATATTACGATTAATAATCGTAGCATTAATAAGCTGCTACGGTTGCCAAATAACTGCTGTTTTCATTTTTTTTTTTTAATTAATTAATTTATTTTTGTATTATTTTTGTATTTATTTATTTATTATTCTTTCTTTCTTTCTGTCTTTCTTTCTTTCTTTCTTTCTTTAGGTTCTGATGTTTTAAAGACCAGAAATTATTTTTTCAGATAATAAAACATTTGGTGGTTGGACCCCTTCAAGCAAAGTGTTTGTGTGTGTGTGTGTGTGTGTGTACTGATTGCATTCATTCGGCCCTATCTCCAGTTCTAACACAACCTAATCCTCCAGTGCGCAACACTGATTAGTGAATGGTCAAAGCTGGAGACAAGGCATCGACCTGCTTAGAAACCATCCTACACACACACACACACACACACACACTCATATGAGGTTACCATACCAACCGTTCTGTCTGAAAGAGGCAGATAGTTGGATTTGGCTGAGAGTGGCAGAGTCAAATCCTCCCCTCCATCTAACCATCTGAGATTGCAAGGCCAACAAGGGCAACTCACACACACACACACACACACACACACAAACACAGCTTGCTTTCTCGGGTGGAAATCCCCACCACCAGTCGACCAGAGTGAAGCAAGAAGGTCAGCCGTGTATCTCTTTTCTTTGTGTGTTTGAGAAAGGGATGAGCGGCGATGACCCAATCCTCCGTCCTCTCCCGCCACCCAGAGCCTGAAGAATAGCCGGGAGTGCTAGAGGAAGAAAGAGAAAATCCCTCCTCAATTATTATTCATTGCTACGATTGTCCCTTTTGGACTCCCGTTTCCCAACACATCATCCTTTTCTGCTGGTGCTGTCAAGTGCCAATCAAAGCGCCGGTATCCGGATTTTAGCGCTGTCCAAACGATAGAGGATTTTCCCCCAGACAATAGCCGCTGATCCTTTTGCGACTGTTTTTTTTTTCTCTCTTTAAACGCTGAGACAATGGCGGCATGGCCACAGTGTCAGTGTGTGGTCCGAGATTGGAGGCACGGTGCTGTGGTGTGCTGTGGTGTGGTGGGGGGATTGTAAGTAGTGAAATAGAATGATGGTGTCCCCGAACATAACATGGCTAATCTCTCCTTCTCCGTCTCACTCATTCACGCCCCTAATCTGCTCTCACACTGGCCCGGTGTCTTCCGGAACAATCCCGAAGGGTCAGTGCAGCTTAGTGCGCCTTTGTCGGCTCTGGACCGTGGGTGACATTCATAGGCCTCGGTGACATCTTCAGTTACAGCTGAATGCTAAAAACAACGAGGGGAAAGACTCGAGGAGAGGCCGAGGGAGAACCGCAACAGTAGCTGAAACATTGCGAGCAGGGATTAGGGGCAGTGATGCATTGTGGACGAGGCCAGAGGACAAAAGGCCAAGCCGAGGGCTCGCAGCAATGCAGCATAGTTTCAAATCACTGTATATGCAATGCACTCCTTCTAACAGTGTTAAAGAAATGGATTACATTTTTTTTCACTTACGTTATAGCAGCTATAAACACCATGGTCTTTCCAGCACCAGCCTCTGCTTTTCTGTAGAATGGAAATAATTCCTGGTTTATAATCACACTCTCCGGTGTCACCCAGATGAGGATGACTTTCCTTTTTGAGCCTCTAAGATTCCCTCCTTATGTCCTCTAATTAAACCTCAGGGAGTTTTTCCTCACCACCATCACCTCTGGCTTGCTCATTAGGTCTAAATTATTATTATTTTTTTATTTATTACCTTAATTTATGTCTTTCTGTAAATCTGCTTTTGGGAGAATGTTCAGTGTTAAAATGTTGAAGCGCTATACAAATAAAAGAGAATTTAATTGAATCATTTATTTATTTATTTATTTATTTATTTATTTTTACAAAGAATTCACAAAACAACTCAGTCGTAAATAAATAAATAAAACTAAAGCATTCCCACAGACATGCTTTAGTTATAGATTTATTCCTTTTTTATTTCATCAATTAGCCAAGAATTACTATTTAACTATTAATCAAAGATACTTTTTTTCCCGTTATTGCTATATTTAATTCTGAGGATCATCTATTAAACTGGTTATTTCCAGATTTTAACATTCCCCATCACTAGCCTCTATTATTTTTGTCTCATAAGACAAAAATGACATGTTACTGAGATAGATAGATAGATAGATAGATAGATAGATAGATAGATAGATAGATAGATAGATAGATAGATAGATTTCTATCTATTTGATAAACATTAAATAAACATCTCCTTACAAAATATAAAAACTTGGATGCAGTAGAATGTCTGCAATTATGTTATACATTAGAAAAATAAAGCAAAAAAAAAGAAGTTATTTTTACAAGAAACTGCAATGTGGAAAAATCAAGTTACAGCTTTTAAATGTGTCCTTGTTGCTATGGTGACAGAGAAAGTCACCATAGCAACAGTTATTGTGAAGCAAATTGTGAATGTTTTTATTTAAGTTGCTGTTAATGGCCTAATAAACAAATAAGTACAAAGAAATGGCTACTAATTCACGTACAACATCACACTCATGTTGAGCAGTGACAAATTAGCTACCTAGCTGTTTTACCAGTTTACCAGTTAGCTACAGTCGCTGGCTAATCTAGTTAATTTTAAGGGAAAAAAATAATTTAAAACACTTAATAAAAATCACTAACATCATATTTGAACCTGTTTTGGCTGTCACAGTAAATGATGAAGCGAATCAAGAACTGAAGACTAAAATTATCTTTTTCATCTAGCTGGAACAATGTAGGTAGCTAGCTACATTGCTAGCTTTTTTATATTTAAAAATATACGACTAGCATTTAAATTCGAAATTTAAAAATGTTGTGTTTTTGTAAGTTGTGGATGCTGGTCAACTAACTAACCAATGAAATAAATAAATAAATAAATAACTGTCTCGTTCACATTGGTCTAAGATATACTAGCTAGCTAACTCAGCTCACATTAGCCATGAACCAAATTGTGTTTGTTTTGTGGTGCAATTTAAAATTTTGTCTGCTGTCAATAATTAAACAAATAAATCAGTAAGATGCAGATTTGAGATTGAAATGCCACTCACATGAGATCACTGACATATTAGAAGCTTAGCTAGCTAGTTTGCTAAGCGTTAGCTAGCCAGCTAACCTAGCTAAAGTGTTTGATGATCCATTTCTTGGACATCACAGGGATGTTCAGGTTATATTCTAACTGACTGATAATCAGTACTGAAATTACTTTTGTGTTGAATTGTCAGATTAGTCAGCTGGCTAGTTTACCAGCAATTAGCATGCTAGTTCAGTTCAGCTGATATTTGTGAGGAAGCAAATTGAGATTTTTAGGGAAATGGTGATTGTTTAAATAAATAAATCACTGAGGAAATGACGAGGCAAATAAACACTCAGATACAGAACTTGTTTATACCTGTGGTAAAATAGCTAGGTAGCTCGGTTAATTTCAGTTAGCTATCAGGCTAGATGCATTAGCTAATATTAGTGATATTAGATTTTTTCAAATAGCAAGATAAAAACGGTTTTAAATTAGTAAAATCCAGGTATAATCTAAAATCCTTGCATTTGTAATGAGGTAAAGAGGAAGAGATGGTTCTGTGGCTTAAAAAAAGTAAAAAGTAAATAATTAAAAAATTCATCTATAAATTATTTTATTGGTTTATTGTTACATCTTATTAGCTCAGAATGACTCAGGACAGCAGTCCCAGATTGAGTCGTGGTAATGTTTGCATCAATTACACACACACACACACACACACACACACATCTTCCTCTCAGCAGGACTCAGTAATCTCATGTCCACCTTTCTGGGTCATCTTCAAAGCCCAGCGGCTGCTGGTGTGACCCCACAGCAACCCCTCACTGACCTGGTGAGTGACCACGTCTTCGGTCTCCAGGGGGGTCATTGTGGCAAAAAACCGCACACACACACAGGCACACAGCATCTCCAAGGTTACGTCAGTGACATCTCTTTCACGCAGAGCACCTCTGTTTGCGATAATCACCTCCATGATTCCAGCTTTTTTTTGTCTTGGGTTGTTATTTGGGACAAAGGAAAGCTGCTGCTGCTGTTTTTTAACTGTTGTAGATACAGCTTGGCTCGTAAACGCCGAGGTATAAAGAGGTGTAAAGAAAAGCCATTTCCTTTAATGCCGTATCGGAGGTGATTGTCTCACTGTTAGTTCGATAGAAGAACTTTACTCACCGATCGGCTGCGTGCTCAGATGGAGACCGGCGTCGCTGATGAGATCACTTCCTCTGGATTGTGCCGTAACTGCAGAAAGAAACATAGGCAGTCGTAGTAGGAACGTGTCATATAATGATGTCATAAGCGTGTCATTGGAGATAAGAAGTATGTCTTTAACCCATAATAACAGAGTGTTGCACTAAATAACACATTTTTGATGCGTTGATTAGATTTTCATCTTAGTTACAGCACAAATCTGTTAGATTCTGGATTCTGATTGGTCAGAATGTTTATATTAAGGAGCTTATTCTAAAAGGGCCTTTATTGCTATGGCAACAACTTACATAGAGCCTATCTCTTTCTTTCACTATCTATCTATCTATCTATCTATCTATCTATCTATCTATCTATCTATCTATCTATCTATCTATCTATCTATCTATCTATCTACCTCTCTCTCTCTCTCTCTCTCTCTCTCTCTATATATATATATGTATACACTACCGCTCAAAGGTTTGGGATCACTTGCATATTTCAGCTTGATTTCAGCTACAGAGGAAGACTCCTGTGGGAGATGCCTCAGGAAGCATGGGGTAAAATCTCATCAGATTATCTTAATAAAAATCAACAGCTAGAATGCCCAGGCTGTAATTGCTGCAAAAGGTGTTTTTTTGATGAAGGAAAAGTTTGAAGAAAACAGTCATCATCTATATTTTCTATTCAGACTAATTTTGTGTGTGTTTCTTTGGAAAACAATAACATGTTTGAGTGATCCCAAACTTTTGAGCGGTAGTGTGTGTATATATATATATATATATATATATATATATATATATATATATATATATATATATATATATATATATATATATTTTTTTTTACACATTTTCTCTGATACTGTTTTATATATATATATATATATATATATATATATATATATATATATATATATATATATATATATATAAAACAGTATCAGAGAAAATGAGAAAATAATAAGATAAGACTTTATTAATTCCAAAGGAAATTCTTTTGCCAGAGACTGCATCAGTTTACATGATGATATAAATTAAAAAATAAATAAAATAATCTTTATATACAAATGTATTTAAAAGTACAAAATGTATTCGAAAATATTAATGTAATATAAAATAAAACTGAAAAAAAAAAAGTTTAAAAAGTTGGAATGAGGAAAAAGATGTAACAATTTTTTATTTTTTTTTCCAAAAAACTTTTTAGTTATTAGTTGTACTCTAGCTACCAAATAGCTCATGCTTTTTAGATGTGCAAAAACAGCTATCTAATGGAGATAAATGTGTGTGTGTGTGTGTGTGTGTGAGTGAGCTACATGGGACATTAACCCTGCAGCATGGTGACTGATGTCTGTCGTATCCAGGTTACACAGGAGTCAAGTGGAGGAAAGCTTTGGAGTGTGTGTGTGTGTGTGTAAACTTTAAAAAAGAAAGAAAGAAATGAAATAAAAGTGTCACGGAGACAAACGAGAGACAGAAAAAGTGGAAGATAGTAAGTGGTGTTTTCTTGTCTCTAACCGGAGCTGAGTGCAAAAGTTTGTGCACCCTGACTCTTAAAAGTCTGGTTTCATTTTTAACCTTTTACTTTTATAAGTAACAAAAGTGTGTATGTTTCTGAATTCATGAATAAAATATCAGATTTTTTTGTTCGTTTCTTTTATTTGGGGAAATTTATTACTCTTCTGATGTATTTGCACATGTTGCTCCATTTCTCATTTATTTATTCTGGAACTGATTGATTTTATATATTCATTTAAATATATCATTGTTTTTTCTCAAAATATTTTGATAGATTTTTTTTACTTCAGGTCTGTCCATTGATATTGAGATCCAGTGTGTTTTTCTATTAATTAAATAAGAATTTAATCTTTATTTTAAGACACTACAGGTAAATAAAGCTAATTTCTAAAACTATACATAATTTTAGAACGTTTTATTTTTTCCCCTTTATTTTTACATATTTATTCATGAATTTTAGCAAACGTGTGCATACTTAATAAAACCCGAAGGCAGTTTTATTTATTTATTATTTATTTTTATGTTTATTTCACTGTACAGAATCTCTCAAGTAAAAAACTTTTACAGGAATCAGTAATGGAAAATTATTGCTTTAATGTTTAATCAGGATAAAACAACACACATTATGTCTTATTCAGATTCTCAGAATAAAATCGATCACAAATCCAACCGTTATCCAGATTTAATCTTTCTAATCAGTGATAGGAATAAATTTGAATAATTTTAGGTCATCAAAAAACGCAGATTTTTGGTTCTGAAGGTGTACAGAAACATACCGATGCTGATTTGGGGAATTTATTTGATTTTTATGTGATTAAATGTTTCCACACATCAAGTAATGTTTATACGATTTGTAAGGAAAATGGAAATATTTATCATCATGTCAGGTAAACTGACGATTTTTAGCAATTTGCTGTATGACGTGATGTGACTGTGAAGTGGGCAGAGCTTAACGGCCTCACGTAATGCAGTGTTCAAGAGGCAAGAGGAAACTCAGTGAAATAAGCATTTTATTTGAAGAGATATTTTACTAGTATTATTTTAGAGAGGTTGTATTACGTATTAAAATGCGTAAAATCTGAAAATCGATTGACAGAATTTACGTTTCTATCTATTGTCTTATAAATTGAGTCAAACTATAGCCATAATATTTTCACACTGGGTTTTGTTTTAAAGATAAAACAGAGGTCCAAATTTTGTTATATTTTTCTTTGCATGCCACCCTGGAGCCGTTATGTCCTTTTCACATGTGACCTGGCCACACAGGAGCAGAAGGAGCCGACGCAGGGCAGTCTGCTCTCAGAGAGGATTATGGGGCTTAAGTGTACCGGAGGCAGAGAGACACCAAACACTGACACTGAGAAGAGACTCATGGCTCCAGGTGATGACCCGCTCCATCGCACAACATCACTGACGAGGGCTTTTTAACAGAAAGCACCAGTAGGTATTTCCAGGACTTTTCACCAGAGTACTGAGGAGAAGTCAACATTCGTTTCCATCACAGTACCAGTTGATTCTCTGTTCTGATTGGTCAGAAGATGTTTACATCTCCATCACAAATCATGATTAACTGTCACTCAATCATCTTATTTATATTATTTATACCACAGTTGTAAAACTAAGTCTTATTTAGAAGGCAGTGATTCTTTTCTATAGGTTTAGGTTAAAAAGCTTTTTCTTATACGTTATTGTTTCTATAGTAACCGCACATCCACGGGGACTTATATTGTATAGTTACATACAGTTATTTACTTGTATTTTATAGTTATATCAATAAGTACAAATATATCAGTACAAATATAAAGATTTATTTTTCGACATGGTGAAATTTTATGTATGAAGACATAAATTATTTTTCTATTTTTTAAATTGCTGATATGTTGAGGGAGACATTTATTTGTCATTTTTGGATGGAGTCTCCTCTGTCTGTGATGTGGAACAGAACAATGAATTAATTTTATTTTAGAGAACTTTACACTTTTTCTCTTATTTTTGTCTTACAAGACAAAAATAAATAGAGGCTGGTGATGGGACGTGTTTAAATCTGGAAATAACTGGTTTAGTAGACAGTCCTTATAAGTAAATGCCACTATAATGGGATAAAACCTACATGACGTTCTTTGATTAATAGGTAAATAGTAATTCTTGTCTAATTGATGCGATAAAAGAGGAATAAATCTATAACTAGAGCATGTCTGTGGGCATGTTTTAATTTTATTTATTTATTTATTTATTTTTGTCTATCTATCTATCTATCCATCCATCCATCCATCCATCCATCCATCCATCTATCTATCTCACTAATGTGCGATTTTTGTCTTACGATAAGAAAATAAGTAGGGGCTGGTTATGGGACATAACAGTACAAGTACATGATGTTTGTTTGTTTGTTTGTTTGTTTGTTTGTTTATTTATTTATTTATTTATTTATTATTATTTTTTTTTATTCATTCATCCATCTATTTATTTTTATTTATTTATTTTTGTCTATCTATCTATCTATCTATCTATCTATCCATCCATCCATCCATCCATCCATCCATCCATCCATCTATCTATCTATCTATCTATCTATCTATCTATCTATCTATCTATCTATCTATCTCACTAATGTGCGATTTTTGTCTTACGATAAGAAAATAAGTAGGGGCTGGTTATGGGACATAACAGTACAAGTACATGATGTTTGTTTGTTTGTTTGTTTGTTTGTTTGTTTATTTATTTATTTATTTATTTATTCATTCATTCATTCATTCATTCATTCATTCATCCATCTATTTATTTTTATTTATTTATTTTAAAAAAAATTTTTTAAATTTATTTTACCCAGAAGTCAAAGCTAGGAATGTTTGCATTCAGATTTAGTGTAAAAACATTTTAGTTATTAGTTGTACTCTAACTACCCAAAAATTCCTTTTAGTAGGTCAATAACTGAGGAAATAATCTAAGGCTTTTGTTTTGAGCTGGTAAAAAGGATATCCAGAACATTGTCCAGGATGAGGGTTACATCATTGAGATCATTCCTCGGTGTGAAAACGTTCATCCAAACACCACTGCTGAATGAGTTGAGAGTAACTCTGTGTCAATGCAGAGAAAGTGCCGGAACTTTTCCTCATTAGGGTCTGTGTTTGTAATATCCTAATGGGCTGTACTGGGATGTAGAATAACAAAGTGACAAAGCTTTTGTTTCCTCGCTCGGCCATTGTTACTGCTAATACGAGCTAAGTGTCTTCCGAGCGGATGTTTGAATTTGCGATATCCTTCTCTGTGTGGTCTGATGTAAAAACAGCACATTTCTCACAAACTGGTTCCAGTTTTAGACCAAAAAGCAATCACATACGTGAAATAGTTCCTTTCAATAGTAGCTTTCAGAATGTAGAGTGTCCTTCAGATTTAAGAAAAGTAGTTTTAATGGTCAGTTAGGGCTCTCTGAGTGGTCAGATTTCTAAAATTAATTCAGAATGGTCTTGGTTCTTTTGCATTCTAATGTTCTTCTCTGTTCCAAGTGTTTCCACTATAGGGTTATGGAGATATCCATGGAAAATCTTTTTCCTGTACTTCCCTATAGGCTGTAACATTGTGATTATCCAGTCACCAATATTTATTTATTTATTTATTTATCTATCTATCTATCTATCTATCTATCTATCTATCTATCTATCTATCTATCTATCTATCTATCTATCTATCTATCTATCTATCTATCTATCTATCTACACTATATTGCCAAAAGTATTCGCTCACCCATCCAAATAATCAGAATCAGGTGTTCCAAAATATTCCAAAATATTCGCTCCTAAATATTCCACAGTCAACTGTCAGCTGTATTATAAGAACGTGGAAGTGTTTGGGAACGACAGCAACTCAACCACGAAGTGGTAGGCCACGTAAACTGACGGAGCGGGGTCAGCGGATGCTGAGGCGCATAGTGCGAAGAGGTGGCCAACTTTCTGCAGAGTCAATCGCTACAGACCTCCAAACTTCATGTGGCCTTCAGATTAGCTCAAGAACAGTGCGCAGAGAGCTTCATGGAATGGGTTTCCATGGCCGAGCAGCTGCATCCAAGCCATACATCACCAAGTGCAATGCAAAGCGTCGGATGCAGTGGTGTAAAGCACGCCGCCACTGGACTCTAGAGCAGTGGAGACGCGTTCTCTGGAGTGACGAATCGCGCTTCTCCATCTGGCAATCTGATGGACGAGTCTGGGTTGCCAGGAGAACGGTACTTGTCTGACTGCATTGTGCCAAGTGTAAAGTTTGGTGGAGGGGGGATTATGGTGTGGGGTTGTTTTTCAGGAGCTGGGCTTGGCCCCTTAGTTCCAGTGAAAGGAACTCTGAATGCTTCAGCATACCAAGACATTTTGGACAATTCCATGCTCCCAACTTTGTGGGAACAGTTTGGAGCTGGCCCCTTCCTCTTCCAACATGACTGTGCACCAGTGACCAAAGCAAGGTCCATAAAGACATGGATGACAGAGTCTGGTGTGGATGAACTTGACTGGCCTGCACAGAGTCCTGACCTCAACCCGATAGAACACCTTTGGGATGAATTAGAGCGGAGACTGAGAGCCAGGCCTTCTCGTCCAACATCAGTGTGTGACCTCACAAATGCGCTTCTGGAAGAATGGTCAAAAATTCCCATAAACACACTCCTAAACCTTGTGGACAGCCTTCCCAGAAGAGTTGAAGCTGTTATAGCTGCAAAGGGTGGACCGACATCATATTGAACCCGATGGATTAGGAATGGGATGTCACTTAAGTTCATATGCAAGTCAAGGCAGGTGAGCGAATACTTTTGGCAATATAGTGTATCTATTTTTAATAATTGACATTTTTAAAAATAAATGCTAATTCATTTTCTATTTATTTTGGATTTGTTTAGACATGTATTTTTGTAATCTTTGGAGTTGTTTCTGTAGTTTATTTGAAGCAAAATTCATGTCACACAATATTTTAAAGACTCTGCGGTTAAATGATGGTATTTCTGTTTCCTTCAAGAAAGCACATTGTACAAAAAGCACTACCCCTTGGTCCTAGTAAACTCCGGATAAACCCAATCCTGGGGTTGAGTAGTTCGAGGTTTCACACTGCTCATACCCGGGATTAACACTGAATCCTGAGAATCTTCATAATCTGATGTTTCACACTCTACATTCCTAAACCCCGCCTTAACCTTCTGCTTATTTGCATATTTGAGCATCAAGAACCCTGATTGGATAAATCCGGCGCTACCGATTTAAATAACGTCTTGTCTCACGCTTTGACATCAAGTTCAGGTTCTGTTATCTTTCACAGCTTTATCATCTTTATTTATTTATTTTTTATTTTTTTAAACTTTTATTTACCTCTCAAATCTTTTAGAAGACCAAAAATGTGGCTTCTGTCACAAAAGCTGTCAGTTAGAAGAGAGTTGGGTGGGAATCTCGTGATCATGTGATCAAATAGAAGCACATTATCAGCTTCCTTCAGTTCCTCATAATACAAAGGAAATTTTAGTGGTGTCTGTTATTGTGTGTGTGTGTGTGTGTCTGCGTGAGAGAAGGAGAGAGAGATAGTGATGGTTAAAAGAAATAACCCTCTCTAGGACATGCAGTTCTAGGAAAATAATCAACAGTAAGTCGTTACCATGGAAACGATAACAACCTAGCTGCTGTTCTGAATGAATCAACATCCAATGTCTGACCAATCAGAATCCAGAATTGTGATGTAGCAATCGATTTGGATGTACAGCTTTAAGAAATCAGGATGTGTACCTTGTTCTTCACAGGGTGTGTTTTCTCTCGAGCCACAGCTGAGAGACCAGGAGGAAGATCTGGAGATGTCGTCAGCATCGCTAAGCTTGTGGTGCAAACACACACACACACACACAATATATATATATATATATATATATATATATATATATATATATATATATATATATATATATATATATATATATATATACATATATATATAATATATATATATAATGTCATATTATCTGAACACTTATGATAGGTCATCTTTAATGATTATGAGGTGTGTGTGAGAGAGAGAGAGAGAGAGAGAGAGAGAGAGAAAGAGTGTGTGTGTGTGTGTGATCTGTTCAGCACAATAGCACCTCTGCAGGAAGCAGCTCCCGGGATAATCGGCCCCCAGGAACCTCCATTGTGACAGAGCCGAAATGACGGCAGCTCACCGACCGCTAAATTCTCAAAGACTTAATAGAGAAAGATCAATAACGCCTTTAATACGCTCATGCACCTGCAGGTGCGTCTATTGCTCAGGATTTTACCGCTTGCTGCTACCGTTTAGCCTCAGAGACGTGCCCTTTTCTCCCCCTGCCTTAATCTCTACAACCCAAAAAAAAATAACAACCGGGGAATTAAACCTCTCACTCTGGTGTTCTGGAGTTTGTTAGAAACTACAACTCTGATATTTAACCTCTTGCCTATGGTGGCCTCACCCTTATTCCCCTTCCCCCCATGACTGATTAACCAAACACACACACACACACCTGCCGCCCAACAGCATCCAAAAATCCCCATTCACTCGCAATCAGTTAGCTTTGCAGGGATGGCGGTCATAAAGTTGTGTTTATGAAGTGTGTGTGTGTGTGTGTGTGTGTGAGGCCTACCCCTGGACTTCCACTCCTGATGTCCACTTGTCTGAGGGGAAAATGCCTCACGCTTAGAGACACACTGCTGCTCACCTGTACGTAAGGATCTACACACACACACACACACACACACACACACACACACACACAGTTCAAACAGGAAAGCGGGTCCTTACTGTAAAAGCACAATGAGGGCACAGCTTAATGTGCTGAAAAGAGAACGAGAACAAGCGAGGCACGTGCCAGAGCCAGTAATGCCATGTATTCGTCATGGCTGGAGTTCCATAATCCTTCTGCAAATACTGATAGAATTGCAGCTACGCAAACCCGCAGCAGCACCTGTCTACCTGTAGCGTGCCAGGTGCACACACACACACACACACACACACACACACACACATACACACACGCCCAAACGCAAACACACCATGAAAGAAGCATGGCCTCCATGCGTTCTCTGGGTGCGCGCGTGTACACGTTTGTGTTTGTGCCAGATTTCAGCGACACATTAACGCCGTGTCATGCGTCCAACCCCAGATCAGAACCGGCTCCAATCTGCCGCGGATCCTTTCCCTCCTTTGTACCGAGTCTTTATCTGAGGATGCGGGAACAATGTACAATAGGGACACCTCAGGATCCGTGCACACGACCCGGCATTTGGATGAACCGAGGATTTTTTTTCTCAAGGTTAATCATAAACCCGAGCTCTTTTATCTCGATTAATATGACTACTTCATAACTCCATAAAATGTGTTTTTTTCAGACAAGTGATGTCTCACCGTAATGTTTATGGCCACCCGGCTTCGGTTAAGGGCCCCTGGTGCGTGCGCTCCAGAGCAGATGAGAAGCACGCCGGCGTGAGTTCAAAGTCAGTGCCGATGGGGTCAGGACCACTCCCTCACACCCAGACACACACCGTAAAGACATTACAGCTCAAGGACAGCCAACGACCGACCCACCTGTCAATAAGTGTTCAGATTTCCCCTTCCCTTTTTTTTTCTTCCTTTCAACATGCTCACACTCTTCACGCCAACGGTTCTCTCCTGGGTTTTTTTCCCCTCCTTCTTTTGTTCCGCTTGCTTTTTTTTTGAGTTTTATTAAAAGGCAATCAAGTTGTTGTTGGTCCTGAATGCAAACACGGCAATCTGCGATCAGATAAAGAGCAGAGATAGCGTGGGCTGAACATGTCCGTCTGTAATTACGCACAAAAAAACGCATGGAAAAAAGAGCGCTCTGTGTGCGCGTAGGCACACGCCAACACGCGCACACACACACACACACACACACACACACACACACTAGTGTCTATCAGTGTCCCATATCCACCCCTGCACCAAGCAGGTGTTGTACAGCAGGCTATATGATACACTCTTTACCTGTGCACTGATAATGCTGGGGAATGCCCAAGCTCCAGACTTGCAGCCCAGGTTCACAGTCTCCTCTCTCCTCTGTCGGACTGTTCCATTCCAGATCCGGCGAGGGGTCCAGACCCCCAGATGCTCCTCTTTCCATCAGCAGGAGTTGCACGCGGGACAGAGAACCCAGGTCACCGGAGTCACAGCCGACCGTTAGAGCAGCCAGACCCGGACTCAGCTCTGTAACGGAGAACACAGAGGCGATGTGTCGCTGCATGTTCCAGACAAGAAAGAACAGATCAAACAGATCGAGGCTGCAACCTTAGAAAAAAAAAAGAGCACTTTAAGGGTTTCTCTAGTGGTCTTTGAATGTTTGATATTGGTTACTAGCTTTCTTAAAAAGGGTTCTATTCATAACCCAGACAGTTTATATGTAGAACATTTAATGATTCCATTGCAGGGACAAGTGAAATCAACATTAATGCTTTCTACGAGTGTATATTATTATGGTTCTAGAACAAACCTTTTGTCTTAAGAGTATGGGTTCTAAAAATGACAACCAGAGGTCCATTAGGGCAGGAATTATGATAACACAAGCCAACTGAAACAGGAATCATGATAACTGAGGCACATTGGGGCAGAAATCATGCTAATATAGGCCCATTGGGAAGGAATCATGCTAACAGAAAGCAAATGAGGCAGGAATCATGCTAACAGAGGCACACCGGGGCAGAAATCATGCAAACAGAGGGTCTTTGGGGCAGGAATCACACTAACAGAGGCCTATTGGGGCCAATTGGGTAGGAATCATGCTAACAGAAGGCAAATGAGGCAGGTAACACACTAACAGAAGCCCATTGGGGCAGGAGTCACACTAACAAATGCCCACCGGGGCAGGAATCATGCTAACAGAAGCCCACTGTGGCAGGAATCATGCTAACAGAGACACATTGGGGCAGGAATCATGCTAACAGAGGCACACTGGGCAGGAATCACACTAACAGAGGCCCATTGAGGGAAGGAATCGTGCTAACAAAGGCCTGTTGGGGCAGGAATCATGCTAACAGAAGCCCAGTGGGGGAGCAATAACACTAACAGGCACACTGAGGCAGGCATCATACTAACAGTGATCCATAAACCAGGAATCAAGATTCAAGATTCAAGATTCAAGAAGCTTTATTGTCATTTCTACCAGATATAGCTGGCGCAGTACATAGTGAAATGAAACAACGTTTCTCCAGGACCTGGTGCTACATAAACACACAACAACAAGTTCAACACAAAACAACAAACAACACAATAGAGCTAGGACAGAAGTTGTCTTAGCCATGTAAAGTGCACAGTGTTATCATGCTAACAGAAGCCCACTGGGGCAGGAATCATGCTAACAGAGCCGACTGGGGCAGGAATCATGCTAACAGAAGCCAGCTGAGGCAAGAATCATGATAACAGAGGCACACTGGGTCAGGAATTACACTAACAGAGGCCCACTGAGGCAGGAATCATGCTAGCAGAGGCACACTGGGACAGGAATCACACTAACAAAGGCCTGTTGGGGCAGGAATTGTGCTAATAGGGGGCCATTGGGAAGGAATCACGCTGACAGAAGCCAACTAAGGCAGGAATAATAAAACAGATATAAAATCTAAAAATTTTTAATGGCTGATTTTTTTGGGCTAGTTTCAGGCCTAAAGATGTGGTTAGGCTGAAAATTGTGGTGAAACTTGCCCGCACTGCTTAATGATTTTCCCTTAAACACTGTTTTAAAAGGTAGGTGTAAAAATATTAGGACTGTACGATGTCAATAACTCTTTAGGGGTTACTCAGCTAGTTTAAAGCCTCTAGCATCAGTCAAGTGTGATAGCCTTGAGACTTTACTTCGTTTGAGGATATGTCATTATAAACATCAGCCATAAAACCTGTTGAAAAGGTTGTTTTAAAACATGACTTCTGAAGTCTGAATAAATCTCCTTATCTTATACCATGAAGTTGTCATGAATTATATTTATATAAAATCTCACAATAATAATTCCAGTCTAAAGAGTATATCGGAGATAAATCCTGTGTGACAAGTTTATGGATCACTAATGCTCCTGCTTTTATTCCACTGTCCATCTAACCTTCTACTGGCGAGCTATTACATGTGACAAATATCTAGATTTATTACTAGAAGTACTATGCTTTAAAAAAAAATCTGGTAATGTTTATCTAATTAGTTTAATATTAAGCTGTTTGTTATTTGCTATTGTAATAAACAACAGCAAGAACATGTTCATACAAATGTATGTCCCTAGATTTCCTCGAAAAAGTCTTACTTGATATAATATTTATATTTATATTTATTTATATTTAAAGTCATCATCTGTGTATTTATACGGCAGCTGTACTGTAAGGACACATAAAACACATAGTGAACTTATTTGTACTACAACATGATGCACGTGATGAACGTGACCCGGTTAGCTTTTTGTTCGTTGTGACTGTTACAGAAGTATAGGATAACTCTTGTGCTCCTCTATAATCACTTCTGGCCTCACGTTCATTATAATACAGCTTCATGGAAACCATTTGTTTTTGCTTCAATGCAGACAATAAATTCATTACAAGCTGCAAAAACATTGAAAATCTCTAATCACCCAAGCTAACAGTCACGCCCTGAGGTGCGATGGTGAGTTTCGTGCCCATGCAAATCACCTGCCTTCTCCTCTACAGGGCGTGGCCTGTCAATCAAACCGAGCCCCAGCGCACAAGACTGACGGTCTGACCGAGAAGGGATTAGTGTGAGTGACTTTTTCACCTCAGGCTACTGTTTTCACCTCGTTAAGGCTGAAAGTGTGCTGGTGTGTGTGTTTGTGTTTTGGCGCGTGTGCTGGTGTGTGTTTGCAAACAGGATCAAGGTGTGAGGAAAAGAATGAGCTTGATGACGCTCACTTTCATTTCAACCCTGCCAAGACAGTACTCTTTAACACAATAGGTTTGTTATTAGCGTATTGGTCCGACAATCCTCTAAAGATTCTGATTAGACTATAATTACAGAAAGATCTTGTTAGCTGGTGAGAATGTGTAGCGGTTGTAAAAAAAATGTATATGGTATTAAAAAAAATGGCAACCTTGTAAATGAAACTTCATACAAAGCTATAGAGTCTAAATTTAAAATTGCTATATCATACAGCAAGTAAACTTCGAGGCTTCAGTTTGAATCTACAGTCAACAGGTTCTTAATAAGTTCCTTAAGGGTTCATCAGATTACTAAATTGTCTTAGCCTCTAAAATGGGTCTATTTGGAGATATAGTCTGAGCCTGAGAACTTTCAATGATTTTAGCCAAATTTAACTGAGAGAGAGAGAGAGAGAGAGTGATTAAACAAGCAGGGTGGTCAGAAGGTCATGTCATGGGGTCAGCTTGTTAAGTCAGTTAAACACCTTCTAACACCTTGTTGGGGATCAGGAGAGGAGGAAATCCTGAGGGAGAACTCAGTCCAGGTAAAGCTTTCCTTCATGAATCACTAACCAAAGTCACACACTCTTGAACAAACACAATCCAGGGGATTTTTGGTGAGGATTAGAACAGGAAAAACAAACAGATTTAAAACAATGTTAGCATTCGTATGGGTCACTGGCAGAATGACTCGAGCGGATGCTGGTAAATAGGTTTAAACAAAAACGCAGGGATTTTAGCACTGTAGGCTGTGATTCTTATCAGAATCACCCGGCAAATAACTTTATCTTAACTTAAATGTGTTTAGAAAAAGTCAAGCTAAAAGATGTTTAGGATTTGACATAGTGTAGACAGATTAAGGAAGATTTAATTGCCCAAGTAATAGGAAGTAGCGATGCATCGTAAACAGTTCTTTGATTTCTGTGGTAGGTGATTTGAAGATGTATCCATGGATTAAAATAATGGTTGCTAATATGACATTGTATCAGTAGTTTGGAAAAGTCTACCTGTAATAGCTTTACCTGTACACTGATGATGTATCTATTGGGTATGGTAAATGAGGTGAAGGTGTATCTATGGCTTTGAAAACTCTAACCCTGTGTTAAATGAGGTGATGGTGTAATGATGGTTTGGATAAATCTACCTGTGGTAGGCAAGGTGCAGGTAGCTCAAGTGACGGTGCATCAATGGTTAAGATAAGTCTACTTGTGATTGGTAAGGTTAAGGTCTATCTATAGTTTAGATAACGCTACCTGTGGTAGGTGAGATTAAGGTCTACCTATGGTTTAGAAATGTCTGCCTGTGGTAAATGAGGTGATGGTGTAATGATGGTTTGGATAAATCTACCTTTTGCAGGAAAGTTGCAGGTAGCACAAGTGAAGGTGCATCTACGGTTTAAAAAAGTCTACCTGTAGTAGGTAAGGCTATGGTTTAGATTACACTACCTGTGGAAGGTAAGGTTAAGGCTTATCCATGGTTTAGATAACTCTACTTGTGGTAGGTGAGGTTAAGGTCTATCTATGGTTTAGAAAAGTCTGCCTGTGGTAAGTAAGGTGAAGGTGTATCTATGGTTTAGAAAAGTCTGCCTGTGGTAAGTAAGGTGAAGGTGTATCTATGGTTTAGAAAAGTCTGCCTGTGGTAAGTAAGGTGAAGGTGTATCTATGGTTTAGATAAGTCTACCTGTGTTAGGTAAGGTTAAGGTCTATTTATTGTTTAAAAAGTCTATCTGTCGTAAATGAGGTGATGGTGTAATGATGGTCTGGATAAATCTACCTGTAGTAGGCAAGTTGAAGGAGTCAACTTGTGGTAGGTGGTACCTATGGTTCGACAGGTTTACCTGTGGTAGGTGAGATGATTTCTGTTTCACTACAGTCAGCATGATCCAAGGACTGACTGGACACACTCCGAGGTGCTGCAGCATCCAGCTCATCAAACATGTCTGACTGAGAACAGCTTATTGGGGAACTCAGAGATGCTCTTGACCCTTGGTTACCTGAAACAACCCAAATCAGAACATCTAATAACCTTGCCTCTGTACATGTATAAGAGTGTATGTGGGGATGGATCTAGACTTTCAAGCACTGTAGTGTTATTGTTTTGTTTTGTGTTAAACTGGTTGCCGGAGTCACTGATGGTCCATCACTCAAATAATATCTGACCAGTAGTGGTTCCTCTCTATAAATGGATGTGGTGGTGGAAGACAGTTGTGATCTGAAAGTCATAGGCACATGTCTAGCAAATGTTCTAGCAACTTCTGACTACTTTGGCTAATAGCGAGGGTGCAACCTACTACAGAAATAAATGTCCCATACAGACCCACCCACACAAATGCTTTTATTTTTCAAAAGGCAAGCTCACATTCAAACACACAATAGAAGACCTTGATGCTTCAAAGTGTATTGTTATTGTCAAGTTGGCAATCATCTTTAGCTAACTGGTTCTCAAGAGCAAGTGAAGGCATCTGGCTTGTGTGTGTGCATGAACCCCTTCATGTGTGTAGTATGTTTGTGTATGAGCTTCATAGGGTCAACGGGTCATTTTGGATGGACCTATACACATCCATACAATGTTTCCTCTTTCTCTCTGTCTCTTTTTCTGTCTTTCTCACTGGCCACACAGTGTGGCTGTCAGGGTCAGCGTGTGTGGCAGGGGGATTCAGAGTGATGGGGGTCCCTCTCATTGTCAAGGACAGTTACACGCTGGAGGGGACATTGAAGGAGGTCACGTCAGGGTCGTTCACTGACTGTCGGGCCATGGCATTCGGAAAGAGAGTCCAGGGGCAACACAAAGACCCTAGAATCTGTCTTAGAGAGGATACACACTAACACACAAACTGAGCACACAGCCACCCACATATACACACACACACACACACAGGGGTGGCAAGAGAGAAAAAGGTCAGCCACTTCCACCCTCCAGGCATGGACACTCATGCCAAATTTTGTCTTTTTCTAGAAATTTCTTATATAGAATATGACAATATCTTATCTAGAATGACAATATTACTTACATTTTAACTTGCATAGTATATTTCAAATTATAATTTCTCACTTAATCAACTGTTATAATGTTGATATAAGAGGAACATGACACTGGGCTACAAGTGACCATTCTTCCAACTCCAAAAAAAAAAAAACTACACAAAGAACAGTGGACAGCCTGCTCTGAAAGGGGCAAATTCCCATCACAAGTTCTCAATTGTCCCGCTCTTTTAGAAAGTCCCAGACTCGAGTCAGACATCAACGGGCCTGGCTCTTTATCCCGATCGGGAACGGTAAATTAGTGCGGGGAGGGCGCCCGAGAGGTACGCCAATAGCTGACACTCGCACACTGTTCTCCCGTCAGCGGGGTGGCGGTCAGTGTGGATTTATGACTGCTTGCTCCACACGATCCTTCTTTCAACAGGAGAAGAAAAAGAGACTGAGAGAAGGGAAAAAAGGCAGAAAGGAGGGAATGCCGGAGCCTGGGGCTAGAAGAGATGTATAAGGGACCGTGGCTACCTCTTATAGACCCCCCCTACTCAAGCTTTCCTATTGTAGAGAACTGGCTGCTTTGATTCAAACTGGGGATTCAAATAGTACCAGCTCAAGTCGTCTTTAAGAAAATCCCTCAAACCCACAATTTTCATAAAGGACAAAAAATAAAAGCCCTCCCCATGATATTTGTGACATGGTGGTAAAGGACAAAACCATGATGTAGCACTGCATTGAGTGAACTTTCTACCTTTTGTGTCCGAATGTTTAGTTACGCTTGGCACAATCCAACCCCGGAGTGTGTCTATGAATACACACAAGTCCGGCAGAGGATCAAGACATACAGGTTTACAATGGCACAGTATGAAAGTCATATATGTAGGAACAGTACTGGTTAAGCTAGAGATGCTAACCTTTCTGAGTTGTGATCGGAGGAAGTATAGGCCAGCGGCAGGTCTTCCAGCCAAAGGGAACATCCCGTGGGGAAGCAGATGCCAGTCTGGATTGAGAATCCAGATATGCAGGAGAAGCGCTTGGCGCTCCTTTAACATACGTAACTGAGAGCTGGAGAGGGTGTGGGGTTTCTTTCACTAGAGGGTCTTCAACCTGAATAGTTGGAGATTCCTTTAAGGATTCTATATGGCTAGTATTCTGAGGTTCTTGGCTATGGAAATTCAGGTTTTTGGAGAGAGATGATTGAGTAGAGGTTGAGGGGGAACAGGAGGCCAAGCATGCTCCATCAAGAGAGCTGAAGCAATGATCAGACAAGGATGAAGAGCAGGCCTCTAGGTTATCACTGTTGATATCATCACCATCCTCAGTATCCTCTTCATCACCTTCAGAGTCATCACTTTGATTTACTAGAAGTAGTAGAGAAACAAACATTGAAGTGCTTATCAACATTTATTGATTTAATCTGGTGCTTTTTAGGGATGTCTCACTAGGATGTCCTTGAAAATACAGAATTACTTTAGAGAGTTAACATGAGGTAGTTCAAGAGGATGTACCAGAAGGTGCATTAGAAAGGCTGCTGTTCAGGTCAGTGCTAAAGCTAAACTGACTGGATGGTGGACGACTCAGGTCTGAAAGAGAATCTGGGGTCATAGGGGTCATCGGTGTCAGAGGGGTCACAGGAGTTGATGTGGTGCCAGGAGTCATTGTCATTGGTGCCACTGCTTCACCTTTAGGATCTTCATAGTCCTCACAGTCGATTTGTGGGGAAGAAGGCCTGGTAAAAGTAACATCTCTATGACTTACAACGTCTTCCTTTTTTATTGTGGAGTGTTCTGAGTTCCGAGAGTGAACATGGAAAGACAGGAACTCGTCCGGGTTAGTCCCTGAGTGGACAGACAGTGTTGGAGAGAGCACAGGGTCTGGAGAGGCCACACTTGGATATGGAGATGCTGGCACACTGGGAAAGATCACAGAGAAGTGCCTTAGGGAGTTCTGCTTTCTCTGTATTTCTGAAAAGACAGAAAGACACCAATAAGTCATTTGATAATGAATGGATAAGCTTATGAAGGAATTCTGGCTTTGGACCAAAAACAGTTCTAACTGCGGAACAGGAAACAAAAGGTGCTAGAGTTTCTCCAAAGAAATGCTGTGAGCAGAATGGAGGGGGAATAAATAGCGTATCAGACTCTGACTCCAGCTGTCTCATGCGGAGATGGACCGCTCGGCCGTCCCACGGGCTGTCCGGCACAAGACATCACACACACACACACACACCGCCTTAATGAAAGGCATTGTTGAGGGTGCACAAAGAGAGGTCCTGAATAATTATCATGGGGGTCCTTGGCGAGGGTCAGGCAGAAAGCGTATTCATCATCATTTCGAGCAAAAAGGGAGAGGGATGAGGCCAGGGCACTGACATTTCTCTTCGCCACTCTGCTGAGACACAGAGCAAACAGCCTTTTGCCTGCTGGGAGCCCCCTACCCTCCGGATTCATCCTGGACACCCCTCTCAAAATCCTACTGCCTTTCCACGAGCAGCTGTCTAGTTCCCAACTTAGTATGCAGAGGCTCTAAGATATGGTAATGACCACTTGTGATCACTATATGAAGGAACTCATTCTCATAATTGGACACCCCCAACAAACTAATTATAGTCAGAGTGACAGCGAAAGCAAACAAATGAGCTTTCATTTGTGACTCTCAGCCACCTCGACAGGATTTCAGATGTCCGGATATGATAAATACGTGCTCTCATACAGCACAGAGGCCGTTTTGTATTGATTCCTTTGATATTTTTTATTGTTATTCTCATTTGACCGACTCATAAATCTGACCACTGGTCCCTATGATGCTTTAACTTCGTCCACCATGGCTTTGTCTTTGTAGCCACACAAAGCACACTTGTTCCAGTCTCCCTGAAGAGCCAAAACTGCAAGGGTGATAGATGGATGGAGATATATATAGATGGTTAGATGGATGGATGGATGGATGGATGGATGGATGGTTGGCTGGATGGATAGATGGATGGATCGAGTCCACATTTCTGCACTGCCCTGTGCACAATACCCTCGGCTTCTCCATCTGTCACCGTCACACACCACAAGTGTGAGTGCCTCTATGTGTGTGAACGACATGTGTCATGGCACACTGTTACAGCCCTCCCTCTTGCACACACACACACACACACTCCTTGGGGAGCTGAAGGCAGGTCGGGGTCGATTGTGAGAGCCTCCAAGCACCATATGGCTGTATAATTAGTTTTGGCCCGTGATGTAGAGCAATGCCACGATCTCTGCTCTCTCGCCAGCTTGCACTCAAGCACACAGTTCTGCAGGATTCTAATGACCAGGGCTGCACAAATGCCTTTACATCATTATATCCATCCTGAACAAAGGTAGACCTGACTATTAGGGTCTCCTGGGCATAGACTGTACAAATGCACATCATAACATATATGATATTTTCATGTATATTCATTGAATCCCATGCATAAATCACAGTAATTGCAAAATTATGAATTATATATTAACTATATACTGTATAGATCTGTGATAGTCATGTGGCATCCTGTCCAGGTTGTACCCTGCCGCATCCCCCAAGTCTCCTGGGATTCCCCCAAGACTCCAGGTTGGGTATTAAAGGATATATGATATATTTTGAATGCATATCAATTACTTTTACATCATATAGAAACAGATACATTTAATTTGCAGCTCGCGATGGTATGATGTTTCAATGGTACATACCACACCAATTTACCAACATCATTTTGACAACATTGTATCATCATTAAAGCATTATCATCTAAACTCCTCTCTCACGAAGATATCAAAAAATATAAAGGTTTTCTATAGCTTTACAAAGCACTGACACTGGAGACTCCTTCCATCAACGTGAAATAAACATCTCCTTACACCACTTCATCTTCATCATATCAACAATTACACGTTTTTTTTCCAATATGAGTTGATTTGAGTTGACAAGTTGATTTTAAGTGTCCAGCATACAAGCAAATGTGTACGTTGTTGCCAAAGAAATGATAAAGCATTAGAACCTGCTATAAGATTTTATACAACAAATTGAGAAGTTTGGCACAGCTTTGTTTCATTTATCTCACCTCTCTGTCTGGGCGGTTTTGGAGCACGGAGGCTCTTTACTGAAGATTTTGGTAGACGATGTGTGAGTGGGAAGTTCGGCGGCCTGATCAGGCTGGGACACGCCCGCATGTGAGCCTCGAAGCGTGAACATGGAGGTCGAGGCTTCTCGTTATGGATGACATCCTGTAGGAATAATAGAGAAGTAATTATGGGAGCGGATTATGTGATTCTGTGCATATTATATAATTATGTCAGGGGTGCAACTCGGGTGGGTTTTAAAGTCTGCTGGAATATTTGCAAATTCCAAATCTTTTTATTTGTACACGTAGAGCGCAGGTTGGTATGAACATCATTGCTGTTAAAAGGCATATATTATTCACATGCAGTAGTTTGTTTACGTTTTTGTTCAAATGCTCTAGCAAGCCACGTTCTGAGTTCAGGGATATCAAGGTGATGTGAGGTTTGCTGAAAGAAGAGAAGACGAGTACACCTTGTTTTATAAGATAAAATGACACTTTCCTTATTACTAGAATCTTACTTCAATTAATGTACAGCTTCCATATTGGTGTAAGAGAAAGTTTGCTGTTATATTCCATCCTTCTGGCTTTTCCCTAAACTGAGTGTGTTTATCCATGTTTTTTTTGTTTTTTTTTGTTTTTTTTTAAATGTTGCGGTGGTAGCTCAAGTGATTAGACTCTGGGGCATTGACCGGAAGATCAGGGTTCGAGCCCCAGCACCGCCAAGCTGCTACCATTGGGCCCTTGAGCAAGGCACCCAATTTCCCCCTGCTCCATGGGCTCTGCATCATGGCTGACCCCTGCACTCTCTAATGTAATCATTTTTCTAGCATTAGCATGACACAGGTTGAGTGTTTTGTTTACTACTGAGCTCTTTCGCAAAATTCAGCTCTGAAATTTAAGATTTTGTGCTTTAACATGAGGAAAGGCTCGATTATTGTGTGTGTTGATTATCTCTTATTAGCTATATTCTGTATATTTTTTAGCCTTTTACCTACTGTGACAGATATTAGCTATTAGTTACTATCAAGCAACGAGTTTTTTACGCCACGTTCAGATCCATAACTCAAGTGTTACTGCAGCACTGTTTTCTTTAGCGCCCCCTTGTGCTGATTGGATGCAATATGTTCAGACTACTTGTGGTTTTTGCTTTCTTTCTTTTTTACTAAACGTTCGTAAAACCGTTCACCTTCGGCTAGAACCTTTAAATAAAACGCCGGCTGCTGTGTGGAGATGAAAGCGAGGAGGATCAGGAAGGTTTGGTCAAATATTGGCTCTGATGAGCTGGCTTGAAGCGACACATACACACACACACATACGCTGCCTCTGATTAATTTCCTTCTCCTCTGCCATTTACTCACCAAACACACTAAAGACGGAAGCACACAAGTGTGGCTCTGAACCCTCGCCTATTAAAAGCTGTTCAGTTTGCTTCTGCGATTCATATTGTGTTCACATTGTTTACAAAAGCATAGTGCACTCTCTCTCTCTCTCTCTCTCTCTCGCTCTCTCATCTCTCTGTCTTTCTCATTCGTTTTTCTCTCTATCTCTCTCTCTCTTTTTTTGCCTTCTTTGCTCCACCCAGATGTTTCAGGTACTTGAAGAGGCTCTTAAGCTTGCATCTGTGCTTGATTGTGTGTGTCCTTTGTTTGGTGAAAGCAGACAGGTGCCCTACTGCCTGTTACCTGTCACAAAACAGGCCCCGGCCTGTCCGAACCTGACACACACACACACACACACACACAAGCACGTGTCTCATCATTCCCTTTATTTCTCAAGAATCGACTGACAGTAATTTGTTCGGCAAACAGTCAGGTCATTCGTAGATAACTGCTTTTTGTGTGTTCTTATTGTCTCTTGCCCTCTGTCTCTCTATCTCTCTCTCTCTCTCTCTCTCTCTCTCTCTATCCTCTCTTCCACTCTTTTTCTCTCTTTTACCTCTCTTTTACACTCTTTTTACTTCTCTCTCTCTCTCCCTTTCTTCTTCTCTTCTCTCTCTCTCTCTTCACGCTACCTCTCTTCCTCTCTTCCTCTCTCTCTCTCTCTCTCTCTCCCAAATCTTGGTTCCCGATCTAACATTTTGACCTTCTGTAACCCAGCAACTGATTGTATAAATTCTAGTCTCTGATTGGTCAGTATAGAAAAAAAAAAGAAAAATGTCTTCCGAATATCACAGAGTTTGATTTTGTGTTAAGATTGCAAAATAGCAAAATTCTTCAGACTTGACTATTATGTGTGTGTTTGTGTGTGTGTGTGTGTATTGTGGCATCAGTTATCTCTTAGTTGCTCTCCTGCTCCCTGATGTTCCTGTTTCTTGGCTCCTACGTTAGAGTCAGTAACCGCAATCAGTGTATGACTCCAGGCGCAGATTTTCACCTTAATCCAGCTTTACGCTTCACAGCCAAAACTGACTCTGAAGCATGTTTGCTTTTATGGGAACCTTTTTTTTTCTGCACAAGATTGATTGATGACGTGAAAAGATGAGAAAAAAAACAGTCATTTTCTGTTAGCACTTTTAGAGTTTATCATTCAGTATTCCGTACACGTCAATATTCCGTACTCTTCAGTATTCCATACACGTCAATATTCCGTACTCTTCAGTATTCCATACACGTCAATATTCCGTACTCTTCAGTATTCCATACACGTCAATATTCCGTACTCTTCAGTATTCCATACACGTCAATATTCCGTACTCTTCAGTATTCCATACACGTCAATATCCTGTACTCTTCAGTATTCCGTACACTTCAATATTCCTTCAACTTCAGTATTCCCTACACTGCAGAATTCTGTACACTTCAGTATTCCCTACAGTTTAATATTCAGAACATCTCAATATTCCCTACACTGCAGTATTCTGTACACTTCAGTACTCCTTACACATTTGCACACATCAGTATTACCTGCACTTCAATATTCCGAACACTTCAGTATTTCCTACACTTCCATATTCCCTACACTTTAGTATTTCCTACACTGCAGTATTCCATACACTTCAGTATTCTGTACACTTCAGTACTCTTTACATTTTAGTATTCCTTACACTTTAGTATTTTGTACACTTCAGTATTTTCTACACTGCAGTAGTTTGTACACTTGAGTATTCCTTAAACTGAGGTATTCCTTACGTTTCTGTATTCCCTACATTTCAGTATTACCTACATTTCTGTATTCCATACACTTCAGTATTCTTTACATTTCAATATTCCATACACTACAGTACTCCTTACACTTAAGTACTGCTTACACTTCAGTATTCCTTACATTTCAGTATTCCTAGCAGGAAACATCATGACCTCCTGGGGTCAGGCAACCAATACACACACACACACACCCAAAGACACGACAACACACACACACACACAGACACACACATACACACACACACAAAAAAACACGCAATACACACACGCTCTGGGCCTTAATGTCATTATCCGAGTGTCGATCATGTCAAGCAGATTTCTGACCGAGACGCGGAACAGCACACATGCATGAATGTAACGCGTCCATTAGCGCGAGACCGTTCAGCCAGATGGCCCTGAGTGAAGAGAGGCCTGCATGCATGTGCGTCTTCATCCCGCGTCTGAACACACAAACACACACACACACACACACAGAGTTTTAATGATACTGCCTCTGTATGAACCCTTTTGGCGAGTGCAGGACGGAGGACGGAGGGTGGGGTAGGACGAGCCAAACAGAAGCGTGTCTCTGTCTCAGCGTCTGCAGCCGAACAGAGGATTCCTCTCACAGAGGTCTGATGTCCACAAAAGCCAGGCTTAGCGCTAACAAGGTTAAACCCCGCTGCAAAAGAGTGACTTTTTCAATCAGCCAGATTTGTGTTTCTGCCCTGCGCCATAATTAGCTTTGCTACGGGACGGGGGAGGGGGAGGGAGGGAGGGAGAGAGAGAGAGAGAGAGAGAGAGAGAGAGAGAGAAATGAGAGGAGGAGAAGAAGGAAACGAAGTGAGGCGAGTGCTGGAGGAGGAGATGAAGGGCTGAGAGACAGAGAGAGAGAAAGAGAGAGAGAGAGGGATGACAGTGGGAAGCATTGTAGCGCTGCTCAGATTGGGAGGAGTAAATCTGATTAGCCGCTCGTGTCAGATGCAGCTTAGCATTCATGGCAACTTTCTACTTTCTGCCTCGCCAGACTCTTTTTTCCCCCCTCTCTCTCTCTCTCTCTCTCTTTTATTCTCTCAGCATTTGTCATAAATCCATCCCGAATTTGGCTCTGCACAAAAAAATGCTCCCGCGGGTTTCGTAGTTAGCGTAAAAAAAAGTTACTATCCCGATCTTCTAGGTCTCGGCGCTGTGTTTGCCCACCTGTGTGTGTGTGATTAGTTTCAGTGCACTGTATTCACTGCTCTTTTGGCTCGCTGGTACCTTAGCGATGTCCTCGAAGTGCCAAACGGCGTCCGGGGACACTGTAACCACAGAGACAGCGAACTATGATGGGAGTAGGTGGGTCAACAAGCCTCTTGTGATAGACTGTTTGGAGTGAGTCGGGGTGGCGAGGGTCAGTCGGGTGATTTAGGGAACATCTTGAGCTATAGAGGAGTGCGTGTGTGTGTGTGTGTGTGTGTGTGGGTGTGAATACATTCACTGATTGCTTTTGTGTGGTTTACTGTACTCTATACAGTTGGGTGCAAAAGTTTGTGCACCCTTCCGTTAAATTGCTAGCCCTTCCAGTAAGACACGGAATTTATTAACACGGATGCTTTCTCACGTGGCACGTTGATTCATTTTCAACCTCCTTTGAGTTTAATAGCATTCACGTGTGTAAGTCACTTTCATAACACACACTTGAATTTCGACTTCCTGAGTGTCTTATGAGCTTCAACTTTCATTCCTTTCTCTTTCACACCATCTCTTGCTGTGTGTTTTGTTCTAATGTTTTGTATTAACGTCTCAGATGGTTAATCTTTTACGTTTTGCTTGAGTCATTATGTTTCGGTTGCACGTGTAAAAAATATTAACAGGTTGTGTTTGCTTTGAGCTGGGACTTGTTTTGAGTTTGAACCGGTTTGAACTTTTTCTTCCTTGTTTTAAGACATTCGACACCTCAGTGATGCAAATACACCATATACAGATAAATATATATATTTTACATGTAAATATGCAATTGTGTGTGTGTGTGTTTGTGTGATAAGTGTGTCTATGTCTTTGTCTATGTCTTTGGATGCGAGGGGTTTTGTGTGTGTGTGTGTGTGTGTGTGGCATTTGCGGATGTAAAAGAGTCTGTAAGGAGCTGGGAGGATCTTTGTCCCTCTCCTCGCTGTTTGTTTAACCAGAGGCCAAGACAGGAAGCCAGCCCACACAACTCCGTCGTCGCCATGACAACGCCTCTGTTGACTGTGGCGCATTTAGCTCCGAGCTTCTTCTGAAGGAAGAGGCGACAGAGGACAGGGACAGTTTGTCTGTGTGTGTGTGTGTGTGTGTGTGTGTGTGTGAGGGAAACATAGTGTGTTTAAGATTTTTGTGATGAATGATGCTGCGAAAAAAAGTTTCTTAGTTAAAATTTTTTGCTACGTCAGCGATAAAAGAATGTGATGTTGGAGCAATAAAAGTGTTTTGTTTATTTAATACACATCAGAAATTAATCTCAAAATGCAATAAAGTCTTTAAAACACTTTATTATTTAAGTTTAATCATTTTTTTTTAATATTCTAAATATTATAGAATACTTTTTATATTATTGTTAAATTTATTTTATGGTTCAGTTGTAATGTTTTTTTTTTGTTTTCATTTAATTAATAGATTAAATCATTATATCTTTGTCTTTTTTAAAAAGACAGATTGTTCTTTGTCCTGGTTTTAGCATCTGATCAGCTGTTTTTATTATCACACAATTCCTGTCAAAATAAATGCCTCTAATTTCAGGACAAACAATAAAAATCATGATTGCCGTGCGGATAAACACTTATATTAAACACTTATTAAACAAGAGAATCTCGCTTTTAAATGATTTTTGCTCACCATGTGATGATGGCTTCCTCTGTCCCACAACACGGCTCTGCTGACGAAGGAGAAATAACAAGATGGAGCCTGTGGGGGGAAAAACAGTTTATTTAAAATAGATAGATAGATAGATAGATAGATAGATAGATAGATAGATAGATAGATAGATAGATAGATAGATAGATAGATAGATAGACAGACAGATGTGATTTTTTTAGGTGAATCAAGTACTTATTGAAAAATAAATAAAGAACCCCTCCTAAACACACACACACACACAGCGTGCATCATAGACCTTCTTCACAGTGCATCAATTACCCCTCTGTCCGGCTTGTGTGCCCTGAGTTGAATCTCAAAAGTGACGCTGTCCACCTTAATCATCGAGCGGTCAGCTCTCTGTGACCCTCGCCTCATAAGCCATACTCTTCTGGACAAACTCTTTCTTTCTGCCTTTCTTTCTCCTCACTCTGATCTGTCCCCATCTGTCAGACAAGACAACCGTCCATCCCTTTCTATCAATCTCCCTGTCCCTGTCCTTTTCTCTTCACCCAGATCCCATCCATCTCTCACTGGCAGATGCCATGGACTCCGAGTCAGCACAGGCCCCATGAGGCAGCGTGGCTCCTTTCACCCGCCATACAGCCACCAGGAGAACTCCCACAGAGGTTAGATGATGAAGGGAGATGGGTGTTTTGATGAACATCTTCCTCTGTTTGGTCACTCCATGAGGATACAATTCATTCCATATGCTTGCTTTCTTTGCTTGTTGATGTTGTGATAATGTCCTACACATAAACTCAGATATTGTGTAGAGACAATATGTGGGCTGAAATTGTGAATTTGTGTAACATCTGCATTACTTGAACATGTCATTTACATGCGCTTCTCTCTCTGTCCATAACAACAGCATGTGTTGTATTCTCTTTACTTCCTGTTTTACTGTTTAAATGTAATTGGTGTAATATAGGATGGAACCTTTCCATCTTAGACCCTAAGCCTGGGGTTATACTGGGGTGTCACTACATCTATAGCCTTGTTTATAAACATGATTATCTTTTCTACATCTGGAGGATTAAGATTGAGATCCACTACAGGGCATTTCACAGGTGAAACATCTCTGTGCTGCAGGTTTCCACATCCCTGTAAAAACATGGGATATGGATCTAGGCTCTAAACTGCCTTGCTGTACTGCCCCTTTATACTGCCCCACTATACTAAACCACTGTACTGCCCCACTATACTGCCCCACTATACTAAACCACTGTACTGCCCCACTATACTAAGCCACTATACTACACCACTGTACTGTCCCTTTATACTGCCCCACTGTACTGCCCCACTGTACTGCCCCACTATACTAAACCACTGTACTGCCCCACTATACTGCTGCACTATACTAAACCACTGTACTGCCCCACTATACTGCTGCACTATACTAAACCACTGTACTGCCCCACTATACTGCTGCACTATACTACACCACTGTACTGTCCCTTTATACTGCCCCACTGTACTGCCCCACTATACTAAACCACTGTACTGCCCTTCTATACTACCTTGCTGTAGTGCCCCTTTATACTGCCCAACTGTACTGCCCACTATACTAAACCACTGTACTGCCCTTCTATACTACCTTGCTGTACTGCCCCTCTATACTGCCCCACTAGACTAAACCACTATACTATACTATACTATACTATACTATGTCCAGTGTTAAAAAAAATGAATTAAATTGATTATACTGCCTCTCTCAACTGTATTGTTGTACTGCCCTATTATAATGCCCCATTATACAAAACCTCTATACTGCCCCTCTATACTGACTCACTAAACTAAACAACTATACTGCCCCACTAGACTAAACTACTATACTGCACCACTATATTACTATACTCTAATGCCCCATTATACTAAACCTCTGTACTGCCCAACTATGCTAAACCCCTATATTGCTTTTCTTCACTGCTTTGCTGTACTGCCCCTTTGTACTGCCTGCTACACTAAACCACAATACTTCCCCATATACTACCCCACAATACATAACCTCTATACAACCCTTCTACACTGCCCCACTATACAAAACTGTTATACTGCCCCTCTATACTACCCTGCTGTATTGTACAGCTACACATTGTACCATTATACTACCCCTTAAACTGCCTCAATGCACTGCTTTGAAACCCCACTAACAGTGCAACTGAATCTTGATGAAAAGGTGCAACTTTTAACAAAGCTAAGCAATAAACTGTTAAGTATTTTCAGAACAGTTGCTAGTGCTCATTATGACAGTGTAAATGCTTCACTTTGTCACATCAAGGAACAAGATTTTAGCATCATGCAACAGCTAACAAAAGAAATACTGGTCTAAAAAAGAGGTCCTGGGGCACAGAATAAGGATCCAAGAGTTTATTAAAGAGAGGCAAAAAATAGTCCAGGGGTGTGGACTGTAGGAAACTTGGGCAGGGGGATAAGATGTCCAGCTATGGGGTCTATGAGAATGGGAGTGTGGTCTTGTGAAATGGGAAGATCAGTGATGAGGTCTAGAGCAATGTGTGACCAGGGGTGTTGAGGGATGGGGAATTGTTCTAACAGCCTGGCTGGTGGTTGGTATGAGGGCATGGATTGTGTGCATACTGTGATTCCCTTAACATACAGGGAGTCTGCTTTACCATGCTTCAAGATAGATCAATAGATTATTGAATAGTTCATCAGGGCTTGACAAATGTTTGGCTGACTTGATGCTCTCTAGGTTTTTGTTGTCTGTCAATATAATTAAGGGTTACTTTAAACCATTCCTGCAAGTACCTCCAGTCCTCTAAAGCAGTCATGATGGTGAGGATATTTGGCCACTCTAGTATCTTCCACCGTTGTGGAACCTCTGCTAAAATGGCAGTACAAATTTGAGAAATTTAAAAAGATCCTTGGCTGTTTTACATTGAGTCCAGGAGGTAACAGCTTCCATCTCATTCTGGTTGATCTCTACCCCAGTCTCATTAATGACATATCCTAGGAACTTGACTGAAGATTTATGAAACTCTCATTACTCCAATTTGACATGCAGGTTGTTTTCTAATAGTCTTGTTGGTACAGTTTGTACCTTATGAATGCCTGGAAAACACATGGTGGTGCATTGGCAATACCATAAGGCATGACCAGATAGTCATACTGACCCCTGTTATTAATAAATGCCATCTTCCATTCCTCACCTTAACTGATACCTCAGATCTGTTGTGCATTTCAAATTTTGCTTACTCAACGGTCAGTAGAAGGTTGAACCAAGGTCAGTGGACAGTGATACTTCACTGTGACAGCATTGAGAACTCAGTAATCAGTGTAAGGTCT
Organism: Hemibagrus wyckioides; assembly: GCF_019097595.1. Lineage (NCBI taxonomy): Eukaryota > Metazoa > Chordata > Actinopteri > Siluriformes > Bagridae > Hemibagrus > Hemibagrus wyckioides. The sequence goes on along the minus strand of NC_080728.1, from coordinate 18,911,882 downwards.
GAAACATTTAATTTCAACAAAAAAGGAAGCGTGGAAGAGTGGGAGATGTTGAAGTATAGATGTAGCCTTGGTTCTCTCAACTTTGGGAGTAATATTGAGGCTCATCTTTTTGGGGTTTTTGTTTTTTGGGTAAAAGTTGGTGGTGTCTGAACTTTTTATGATGCTCTTTTTCCTCAGCTGGAAGTCTGACTGGGAGATTTTCATAAGCTCTGTATCTTCTGTTGTTATGGGTAATGTGTCTGGGTCTGCAGGACCTGAGCAGATTGTCAATGTGGAAAAGCAGCTGAATGATCTGACTGAGACAAAGTGTCATAAGTGGAACCTCGGCATACGAATGCCCTCCCTTACGAATTTTCGCTTTAAGAATTTAAATTTTGCAAGAAATTGGCATCAGCATACAAAGCATTTTCAGCATACAAATGAATGCTAAGTTGCGCGTACGTCCAGGAGCCGTTCAAAACTTGTTTGCCTCAGTGGAAAGCCAAGTTTATGAATTTTATGAGGTTTTTTTTCAGTCAGAGAAAGCTGTTTTGAAAGACTCAGCCCACGACACCATCGTTGCCTTCAGCATGCGTTCAAAAGCTAGGTGATTTTTGGGGCGTTTTTTTGGTGACAGATTCGTGGCGTGGGTGGTCTGTTCTATTTTTATCCCAAGCTTGGTGGCACGACTTCCTGTGAGGACGCTTGACATGGAATGCTTGGCTTGGGTCAGTTCTTTGTAAGCAGCCATACAATTTACATACATTTTGTATTGCTCCATCTGTAGCCCTTCACTGAGGACTTGTCTGTTAACAGACTTTAGTGCTGACTCGTTCCATCCGATGCTTTGCTGCATCGGATGTTTGATCATGTTGACTCATGATCAAACACTTCACAGCATTCTCGTTCAAAGTCTGCAAAGGACCGCTTACTGGACCAGGTGGAAGGGTTGCAAGGTGGCAGCGGCCCAGTTGAAGATTCTGCCAATTAGGCAAAGTTAACAATTCCATGCATGTGCTTATGGTTCCTCCTTACTGACTTCCTCCATGATGGAAGTCATTTTTTGCTCATGGTCGCCCACAAGTTCTGTAGCCGAGGCCTTCGAAGAGGTCTCGAAGAGGTCCCAGGCACCGAATAAGGATCCCTGTGCAAAGTTTACTAAACAAAGAAGGAATCAAAACCAGGCTAGGGTCATCCATAAACACATTCCGAAGAATAGTCACAAAGGCAAAACAGAGTTTTAAAAAAAACATATGACAGATATGTGTCAAAAACAAAAAGTCTAGACAAAAGGCACAAATCACAACAAAACAAAAGTGGATAATACACAAATATGCTATCTGAGACAACACTGCATAGAGCTTACAAGGTTGCTGGCAAACTGTAATTTTATAAAGTCCATATGTTGTTTTTTTTAATAGCATGCAAAAAGGAAATGGCTGAAATAGACAAAAAAGTGGACCAGAGGTTGCCCTCTGCCAGTCTGGAGAGAAAAAGTCCAGTCTGGATATTACAATCGGGTTTAGTTTTTTAAATTAAGCAGAAATATAAAGACTTGATTTCCACTTTAAATTAAAAGCTTTTATTGTTTCTTTCTCAGGAAAGAAATACAGCTCCTCGATTTACGAAATCCCAATTTAACCCTTCTACCTCTTGGGTAGAAATTTGCAAAACCTAGCATTTACTTTTTTGGACTTATTTATATCAGATGTACTGTACATGTAACGACAGCCGCATTTGCAACAGTAATTACACTTTTTAACACATCATTTCCATCAGAATAGGAAAAGTGATGAGTTTTAGATATTATACTTCTAATCTAATGTGTGAATGAATGTGACGAATCACCAGTCACTAGCACATGGAGTTGTATGTCAGGCTTTTTTTTCCCCCTCCCTACCCCTGATTAGCACACAGCCTCCCAAAATGACAGGGGACAATGTTCTTAACTAATGCGCCTCATTGAAAGAAAAAAATGTCCTGTAATTTCTGCACCCCTAATTATGCTCTTTACCTGAATGGCCACTGGTTGGTGGACAATGATCCATTTCCAGAGCTGAATCGCAGCCACTTGGGCCACAATACCCTGCCTACTTCCTAATTACACCCTGAATGTGAAATCAAGTGCATTTGGACACCCAGCACGGGTGAGCCGGGGTCTGGAAAGGTCTGAATAGAGAGATTAGGGGAGAGGAGAAAGGAAAGGCGACTGGATGTCACTGAAAAACAAGCCTGTTTTATTCTTTATTGCAATAGGGAAAATTTTGGTAAAAGTATTACGTTGTATTATTGTTGTAGATTTTTAAACCACAAGAACGTTGTAAAGAAAGTAGAAGTGTGTAATTTTATTTAAATGTTAAGGTGTATACACATCACTTACCTACTTATGCATAACTATAACTGTCATAGGGGAACAAATGGTTAAGGTTTCCTGGCGTTCAGTATGAAATAAATTCATTAGCTAAATATCTTTTGGTCAGAAATGTAGGTTTTGTACCAGACGATGTTCTTCTGTATATAATGTCTATCATATATGAAGATTTTCTGAGTAAAACAATGAAAAACATTGAAGTCTAACTATTATAACTTAAACATTGTACCTTTTATTTTATTTATATTTATCAAAATTGCTAAGTTAAAGTTAATGTCTGCTTGCTACTCAGGTGCCAGATCTCTGCTCTCTTTTCAACCCCTGCTCATCCAGACACAAACCTCGACTCGTCACCGATGAGACCAAGCCAAATCAGAGCTTAAATCCTGACAAAACCGCCTTCTCAAATTAAAAGTCACAGCTCCTGTTCCTTTTTTAAGCTCGCAGGCTGTTTTTAATCATCGGGAAGCCATGTCAGGTGAAGCCCTCGCTCTGATTAGATGTCATATTCATGCTGTAATCCTACACCTCACCACCCTCACAAGGACAAAGCCCAGTGTCCATCTGAGCACTGGAGTGAACATGAGGAGGTCCAAAACCCTGGCTTTTTGTGCCTCCCTGCCATGTTCTTGATGTTCTGATCATTGACTTTCTTAACGAGATTGGACAGGCGTGATTGGTGCATCCCATGGTCCGATACACCAAATGAGATTAGAAAGGCTCCAGGCAGATGGGCTTTTCCATTGCGAGGCTGCATTCTCAGGGTCCCTGTTCCTCGGGGTCTTCCTGTCTAGCAGGAACATTGTTTACAGCATGGCTGTACGCCCACGTGGGTCCGACAGGAAACAAGCACAGGACATGGATGCAGGAAATCTACCAGTGGCTTATCAATGTGGAGTAGGTGGAGGGGCTCAGATCAAATTACCTAATAGGAAAGAAACAAGAAAGAGATGCTTCTTCTTTCCTTCATCTATCTGCCTCTCTCTGCCTCTTTCATGGCCATCTGGCTGATTCCTGGAGCAGCTCCTGATCCCTGTATGTTTTATTAATTCACTTTCGCCTAATTGCACTCTCCTGCGTGAGCCTGCTTGCATGAATAGACATTTAATCAGCGTTTAATCAGCTGGTTAATCAGTGCCACAGAACTCGGGATCAGTGCAACAGCACGACGGGGTAACAGAAGGAAAGAGGCAGGCTTATGTGAGAAAAAGCTTTTACGAGCGTGTTTCCTGGATCGTCCGAGGCAAATCTTACTAGGTTTGTAAACAACAGGCTTCCACATGAAACAATGTTATTTGGTTATTACGACAATACTGGTTTGCTTGCAATGTTTTCTAACAGATTTACTCAGATTTCCAAATTCTAACAAACTAACTACCTAATTTAAACCATTACCACCACTGCTTTGCCGCTTGTCCTCATGTCCACTTGGAAGTAAAAATTTTACCTACACTTAGAAATCCTTATCCAGAGCAACTCACATTTTATCTCAATTTTTTGTACAATTGAGGATTAAGGGCCTTGCTCAGGCGCTTAGCAGTGGCAGCTTGGTGGACCTAGGACTCAAACTCAATACCTTCCAGTCAGTAGCCCAAAACCTTAACCACTAAGCTACCACATCCCAACACACCTGTTCTTCTACCAGGTAAGATAAATCAGATGCCCTGTGAACCAAACAACGAAAGTTGTGGTAGCTCAAGTTGTTAAGGCTCTGGGTTGTTGATTGGAAGCTCAGGATTCAAGCCCCAGTACTACCAAGCTGCCACCATTGGACCCTTGAGCAAGGTCCTCAACCAGCCTGCATGCTCCAGGGGCACTGCATCATGGCTGACCCTGTGCTCTGACCCCAACCATTCAAGAATGGGATATGTGAAGAAAGAATTTCACTGTGCTGTAATGTATATGTGACAAATAAAGGCTACTTAACTTTCTGTATTTCTGTTTGTTTAGACCACATCTGTTCATTCTGATGCTACACCAGTGCAGCAGCATCATGTGTCTGATTTCCACTTCCACTGACCCGGCATCGTGTCATACATTATTAACCCATAGAACTCCCCAAACGAACTTATAGCGAAGCCATTTCTGACAAACCACATTACACAGACATGCATGGTTGATGTTGGGACAAGAGAATTACCAAGTCAGGCCACACCCTGACAACGTTGGCACACAAACCTGACAACATAGCACATCAATCAAAACACAAAAGGACATAGAGCAGATGAGGAAATCTTTTTGCCCTCCCTTCCTCCAAAACAAAGAGGTCTCTAAACTGCAACCCCATTAAAAGGTGACAATGAGCGCAAGCCGTGCTCCTTAGCATGGAAGGGGATGAGGATAAAACCTACACACAAAACAACACAGTTAGCCCACCATCCAGCTCCTGGTCAGCTTCGGTAAAGGGTGAATACAAGCTCCTGGGGAATCGGCTTTAATGGGGTTCGTCCTCGCTGGACGATTGTGTGCGAGTGTTGATTCAGAGGGTCAGAGGCTTCATAGACTCTGTGACCCCAAAAGGAGTGTGTGGAATCACCGGGGGACCTACAGAGCTTTCTGTCTTTCTTTTTTTTGTGGCACTAATCTGCGTCGGAGATCAATATGGCGAAGACCAACAGGACAAAGCAGAGAACAGAGAACAGGATTTAGCAGGCTGTCCGATTCTGGAAGCTCGCTAGGGGGGCATAAAGCTGAACCTTCTCTGCCAGGCACTGACCTTTAGCAAACATGGCCATACCAGCGGTCAACCTGCTTATCATTCATTAGCATCAGATACCTGGGTAGATGCTAAAGTCTGATCTGATACAAAGTCTGCTGTCTCACTAGGGTGCACTGTTCTTTTCTTTCTCTACCGTGGAGTCACCTTGGTTATTGAGATCCGTTTCAAAGACTCACCACGGTCTCCCGAGGCCAGGGGTTGTTGTAGACACGTCTCCCAGAGCACTGGACATGGAGGAAGGGACGACTCGGGCTATGTAGTCCATTTAGAAACTGACACCTGAGGCCTTCTTCACGTATCCACATGGACGGCTTTTCGGTCAAACTTGTCCGAGCACCAGATTTTTTAAAGGATTTTCTGTCCTTCCTTCCAACTTGTGGACAAACAGGAGTTTAGGAACAGCGTTATAGTTGGGGAATGTCTGTGTGTATGTGTGTGTGTGTGTGTGTGTGTGGGTTAACATTGTTAATTATTACCATTCTACCCAAGTGGGATGCATCCTGTTTTACAGGAAAGGACTCACACATATATGAACACAAACAGAGCAAGAAGACGACAAATCATAACATTTTGGATGTGCAACTTTGTGTAGCGTCTTTATTTTCTCCTGATATGTTTAACCACAAGATTTCACCTCCGTGGATGTGTGTGTTGCTGCAGGCAGGCAGTTGGCATTTCCAACTTATCAACATGGATAGAGAATGTGTTTGTCCCGAGAGCTGGGGCTACTGATTTGTCCAAAAATCCAACTTTTATATAGACAAGAAAGAGCCAGAGAACGAGGAAAATACTGTCCATTCTCCACACACACACACACACACACAACACAGACATCTAAACAGAGGACAGGAGCAGCAGGACAAAGAGCTTTTGAGTAGCTGTGGACATGGATCAGGTTGTGTCCTGCTCCATACAGAAATCTGCCCGGCTTAATTATATTAGTAAGGATTTACAGAGACGCTGCGAGGAAACAATGCACCCTATCAATTCCACAAATCAGAACTAATTAGCGGGAATGTGTGTGTGTGTGTGTGCGTGTGTGTGTAAGGAAGGGAGGGAGAGAGGGAGTGACTGTGTGATACAGAAAGATAGAGAATGTGTGTGTGTGTGTGTGTGTGGTGGAGGGACTGCACACTATCAGCAATTTCAATCAGATCTTATTAGCTCGAGAGTCTCTTGAGGTTTGTCGGTCTGTTTTGCTCGCTTTGCTCAGCCGAATTTAAAATCGGACGTGAAACATTAACAGCAGTAACTAGCTTTAACCTGGAGTGACACCGGGGGGGATGATTTCACACACACACACACACACTGGTTTAGTTTTCTATATATATGTATATATATTTGATTAGTTACTCTGAGCTCAGGATGCTAAACATCTGCCTTCATACTATAGAAAGCTGTGCAATGCATCTTGGGTAATCCAGATGTCACAAAGCCAGTTGCTAAGACACACACACACACACACAGGATTCCTTGATCAGGAATCATCAGGATGCTTGGATCTCTTTCAGAACACAACAACACACTTTAATAAATTCTTGTTTATTATAATAAAACTTATACACAGATTAAACACCAGGAATAAGATCATGAGGGTCATGTTATCACACATTATCGCAACGCAACAATGACACGACAGCAGTGTAGATGAAATTATGGATGAAAATTTCCTAAAACTGCTCCATGTTTCCCCTGGGTCCTAGTAAACTCCGGATAAACCCAATCCTGGGGTTGAGTAGTTCGAGGTTTCACACTGCTCATCCTTTACCCAGGATTAACCCTGAATCCTGAGTATCTTCATAATCTGATTTTTCACACTCTACATTCCTAAACCTTAATTTCTGCGTATTTGCATATTCGAGCATCAACAACCCTGATTGGATAAATCCAGCTCTACCGCTTTAAATAACAGTTCGTGCAGGTTCTGTTATCTTTCACAGCTTTATCGTCTTTTTTTGCTCTTTTTTAACTCGACCAGCCGTTCGTTCATGATATCTGACTTTCGCTAATGTTTCAGCATAACATGACGTTCAGTGTTTTGCTGACTGACTATATCTACCGAGCAGTTTTTACCATTTTTTAAGTTGCTAGCTTTCACCTGATGTTCAGTTTCTGATAGGTTGTCTGTTGCTAAGCGACTAAATAACATTCTAACACCGCATCGTTTCACACCGTAACAGCCGTTCCGATGCTGCTTCAGAGCAGAGTTTCATAACCCTGAGCAAAATGACGTGCCTCATAACCACCGCTTTAAAATTACCCCTCTACCCCAGGGGAAAAAGGTTCCTTATTAAGTGACCTCATCCTTCATCCTTCATCCTTTAAAGCCACTGTAGATAAGAAGAAGAAGGAGAAGAAGAAAAAAGAACGAGAAAGCAATTTCCTTTTCTTCTTCGCAAAAGTCAGATGATGCAGCATCCTGTTGAAGATGTGAGTAGATTTGTTTCATAGAACCATATAATAGATGACTTTTACGAATAATCGATTCACAGATTAGTGCAAAAAAATTATATTTTTGTAGTATTTTAAGGATCATATTTAAAGATAAAGTATATTTAGTGTATAATAAGCACAAGTTCTGAGATTCTGTCCGAGATTTTATTCCTGCTGCAAGTCTTTTATCTGAAACATGTATCTTATGTTGCTGTGTGTACATATCAGTGTGATTTCAGCTCACAGTGGTGGAGATAACTACGCTAATGCATTACCTTTGTCTAAATTCAACACTTTCACTCGTGTTGCTGCTGGAGTTTCTGAGAAAGAGCCCTGTGTTCCGGCTCTGTGGTGTTTTGTCAGCTTCCAGCTTGAGAAGACAAAAAGGCCGGCGACCCGAGAGGAGCTGCGATCAGCAGGAGAGCCGAGCCCCTGTGTGGACGGCTTACTCTACACCCGTGCTGCATCTCGGCTTCATCTCCAAGCCCCCTCGCTGGGATGTTAGTTCCCCATTCCAGGAGTGTGTTGTCCTGGGCACCCTGACACGCTGCACAATATGGCCTCCACACATCTCCATTTATTACTTCCTGGTCTGCAATATGGAGGCATTTTTCTGTTGGTCACCTTCCTCGCTTCTGTGTGTGTGTGTGTGTGTGTGTCTGTTTGTGTGTGTGTGTGTGTCTGTTTGTGTGTGTGAACTAACATAATGTTTATTGTCTAATTTCAGTCACAAAAACAAATTTTACTGCAAAATATTTTAAAAAATGTTATCCAAATTAAGATTTTAAAAAATATTGAATTCATAATTTTTTAACAAAATGAAGGAATAAATGCCTTTATTGTCATAGCACAAGTAAAATGGAATTTTAAAAAAGCAGTCCTTAAGGTGCATAGTCTAACAAATAATCTGTTTAAAATAGATTTCGTCAAAATCTGATCAAATAAAATATAAATTTCATAAATATAAAATATAATATATACAATAAAATATAACACATAAAATAAAATATAATATATACAGTAAAATATAATACATAAAATAAAATATAATATATAAAATAAAAATAAATAGGATTAAATAATAAAATAAATCAGATTAAATAATAAAATAAATCTAATAAAATAATAATATATTGGACAACATATTTCACATCATTTTGAAATTTTATATAATATTTTTTTCCCTAAATATTCTAACCAGTACAGAAAAATCACATGACCTTTACAACAATCATATGATTTATTTATGAATTTTTTGAATACACATTATTTATTATTTAATTTTTTTGGACATGTCAAGTCTTATATTTCATCACATCCTTCACATGTAGCGCATGTGCTTATTTTCCGAATTTCCTGATTTTGCTATTTCACTTGTTACTTGAGGTCACGTTTAATTCCCGGGCTTTAAGACGATGAAATGCGGCTTCGCGTGTTTTCCACGTGTTACTCACGTATAACACGTAAATGTTGCTATTGTTCATACAGATTTCACACAGACCTACAGACTGTAGAATGTGATGAATTATCCGCCGGATACGTGCTTTCTACTCATATTCAGAGACCCTGCATGAGTTATATGGGGTTTTGGTGCTTTAGTGCAAAAGTTTGTGCACGCTGAATTCAAATCAATGTAAAACTCAAAGATTTAATGAGGGTTTTTGTTTCTATTTTTGTGAGCATCACGACTATAAAAAACCAAATTCTATTTCTTATTGTTGGATAAATGTTTTTCTTGCTTTTTATTTATTTATTTATTTATTTATTTAACGTTAAAATCCACTGTAAAAATAGTAATAAATTTTTTTTATAAACAATATACATATTTATTTTATTTTATGTTCCTTGAATATATTTACAAATTTGTTGAAGGAATGATGATTTGGACGCATTTTTTATTGACACTGTATGATTTATATAGTCATATAGAACACAGTGCAAAAGTTTGTGCACCTCTCTTTTGAAGCCTTTAATGTTTTACACACAGAATAAAATGAAATAAAAATGTTTGTTACAAATTTTATAGCATTAGACTCCACTGAAAATGAAAAGAAAAAATAATTTTGTATATAAAATTAAATATTACTTACATCAGTTACATCTTTGTAGTAGGATTCCCTCTGATTTTCTGAGACAATGCATTATCTATATCATTTTCTATACAATTTATAGGCAAAATGATGACGAACGATGATTTATAGGCAAATGACCACAAAAGTTTACGCACCCTTTGCATATTAAATGCTCAAAAAGTGAATGTGGAAGCATTTTGTTCCACTTTTTCAGTCATTTCTATGAATTATGTCACTGTACTATTTCTCTGATTCTTTCACCTCCGACTAATAAAATTTACTCTTAGATATGTTTTTTGTAACTTCTCTAACCGTGGATGTTTAACAAATTGAGAGTTTTGTCAACTGTTTTAAGTGATTAGACACATTAATAAATTTAAATGTAATAAATGCGAATAAACTACCAGCATATGGGGATACAAACATATGAGATGGATAGTAAAAAAAAATGATTTAAGATTTATTCATAAAGAGCATTTAAATGATTTTCACTGTCTAAAGAAATCTGTACAGGAATTAAATATCATCAGGAATTAAATATCTTCTGTAAATAAATAAATAAATTAATTACTTAATAAATTAATAAATGAATTAAATTATTTAAAAAGCAAAAGATTTATTTAAGATTTAAGATTTATGCATAAAGAGCATTTGAATGGATTGTATTGTCTAAAGAAATAAGCACAGGAATGAAATAAAATCAGAAAAATCTCTAAAAAAAAATAATAATTAATTAAAAAATCAATCAAATAACTTAAAAAGCAATCTGCCAAAAATTAAAAAATAAATAAAGGTTTATTTAAGATTTAAGATTTATTCATAAAGAGCATTTAAACGACTCTCACTGTCTAAAGAAATCAGTAATTAAATATATTAATATTAATATTATAAATTAATATTATCAGAAAAATCTCTAAAAAAAATAATAAAAATAAAATAAATCACTCAAACAACCTAAAAATCTGCCAAATAAGTAAAGAAAGAAAGAAAGAAAGAAAGAAAGAAAGAAAGAAAGAAAGATTTATTTAAAATTTATTCATAAAAAGCATTTAAATGACTCGCACTGTCTAAAGAAATCTGCACAGTAATTAAATATCATAAGAAAAATCATCTCTAAAAAAATTAATGAACTTAAAAATCAGTCCAAAAAAAAAAATCAAAATCAAAATCAAACAAAACAAAACAAAACAAAACAAAACAAAACAAAACAAAACAAAACAAAACAAAACAAAACAAAACAAAACAAAACAAAACAAAAAGACATCCAGAAATAAACTTAAGTGGTCAGAAATGAAAAACAGATCAAAGATCAAAGAGTTTACCTAAATAATATAAAAAGAAAATTGAAAAATTGGAACAAAAGGAGGTTGGGTGCACAAACTTTTGCAACACAAACGTTTCTACTCAAGTGTCGATAAATCACATAAATTGTATCAAAACTTTAATACACTGCAACACACTTCTCTCTTTTCCTTTCACTCGTAGGAGCAAAAAGAATAGAAACTTTTTTGGCGGCCAGCCGTGGAAGAGCGGCGTGAAAGGAAGGGTTAAAGCATGTTTCCAGCTTGTGATAGATAGAGAGGAAGAATGGAGAACGCATGAACAATATCTCGCCTGAGGCCTGAGCTCACTTTGGACAGCCTATTCATCACATCTACAAGTGAACAAGAGGGAAAATAGGAAACTCCAAAACTCTATGTAAAGCCCCTTTTCGCTGATGATTTGTTATTCTCTTCTTTTTTTTTCTCTTTAGTCTCTTAAATGGCCAAAAAGGAGAGAGAGAGAGAGAGAGAGAGAGAGAGGGAGAGAGAGGATGGATAGAGGGGGGTGCTTTAAAAGGGAGGAGGCCTGCATAAATTTTACATCCACAAGGCAGCAGCGTGCATAGTGATTGTCGCTTCCCTCTAAAAAACTTTCCTTTCTTTTCTCTCTCTCTCTCTCTCTCTCTCTCTCTCTCTCTCTCTCTCTTTTTTCAGAAAACACTTTCCTGCCTGAATAGGCACCTATTAGTGACTCCATTATGGAGGCCGGGCTCTTCAATAGCTCCTGGCTGGGAAGCTTTATGCCACAGCCTCAGGGCTCAATGCAGCCCACCCCTCTCCAAACCCCCCACTGTGCCCTTACACTGTATAGGTAGAGTCAGTGTGAAGCTCTCGCTCTCTCTCTCTTTCTCTCTCTCTGTGCATGTGTGTGTGTGTAGGATTGAGAGAGAGGGGACGCTCATCCTTCAATTTGCGAACTCCAGGTGTGTTGGGCCAAAGTGTGGCTTTGAAACCATTAGAAACAGAAAAAGACAGAGAGAGAGAGAGAGAGGGAGAGAGAGAGAGAGAGAGAGAGAGAGAGAGAGAGCGGAAAGAGAGAGTGAGTTAGTCTATTGTGCTGCACACTTTCTACACAGTGTGCAGAAAAAAAAACCCTGGACGCTGTGTTCTACATGTATTAGCCGATCTCCATAATCACACATACACACACACACACACACACACACACATACACACACACACACAAGCCAATCGTGGCCCCGAGGCGAATGGCTGCGGTGGAGCCCCATATTGTTCAGTGGATTATTACAGACTTTAGAGAAAGAGAGAGAAGAAAAAGAGAACGGAGAGGTGGAGGGAGGGTGGGTAGGTGGTGGTGGGGCTGGGGGGGGGTTAGAGGAGGATGAAAGAGAGAGAGAGAGAGAGAGAGAGAGAGAGAGAGAGAGGCGTGCACTCGGCATCATCATCAGTAAGTGATGAGACGTTTTACGCGAGTGAGTTGTAGGAGTAGAGAATGGAGCAGGAACACCTGCAGACAAGACGGGACAGTGAGAGAGAAAAGAAAGAAAGAAAGAAAGAAAGAAAGAAAGAAAGAAAGAAAGAAAGAAAGAAAGAAAGAAAGAAAGAAAGAAAGAAAGAAAGAAAGAAAGAAAGAAAGAAAGAAAGAAAGAAAGAAAGAAAGAAAGAAAGAAAGAAAGAAAGAAAGAAAGAAAGAAAGAAAGAAAGATGAACAAACACTGCTGTAGTTTCTCGTTCTCTTACTCCTTCTGTCCAGTGAGAGTTCTGACCATAGAATCAGTTCATGTAAATGTTCCAGTTTCTGTAAAGAATCAGAATCTGAATCAGATGTGATGATTCGTTCTTCTGCAGGTGTTTTTATTCCTCCAGATGTGATTGTATAAATATATTTATTCCCCAGATTTATTGTTTACATAGCTTATCACTTATTTTCATATATTTTTTAAACAGATGATTCACTGATTCATTCTTAATGATTCTAATAATGTGACTATTTATTGTGAAATTTATTTATTTTAATATGATTTTTGTTTTTTTCACATGTGATTTTTTTACACACATCATGGCCTTTTTTCCTTAACAAATGAATCATTTACTGATTTAGTTTCTCATCTCATCATTTTAATGACTCGTGTTTTTCACATGAAATGATATTTTTTATACTGTTCCATATGTTGACTCTGAGGTTTTTATTTAATGTCACATAATTCACACATTCATAAAATTATTTAAGCAATTTTATGTATTTATTTATGATTTATTTTTTCACATTATATACATATTTACAGATGATTTAATAAGTAATTATTTTCACTTGTGATTGCCCCATGATTTATTTATTTATTTATTTATTTATTTATTTTATGCATTTTTAGACAAATTCACCACACGTTTTAACTACTTTCAGATCTGATATATTTTTTTTATTTAATTCATTTGCACTCACACATGATTTTCCCCACAAGATTAATTTTTCTATTTATTGTTACAGATTATTTTTTCCCAACAACATGAGTTCTTCAACTGAAAATGTGAATCAATTTTTTTTACTCCAATAATTCATTTATTTTACTAAATAATAATAATAATTTTATTAAATATTATTTTTCATAGTTCACTTTCAGATATTATTTAGACTCAATAAATTTTCTTTACATAATTTATTTATTAATTCATTTTGACATTTTTCCTAATTTATTTTTTTATTTATATTGTTTTTACTGATTATTGATGACGTGATTTTAACGTTAGAGTTTCACGTGTACATTCACTCAGTCCATGTGGAATCACGTGAAAAAAATCCCTTTACATGTGAAACGTATGTGAATGTTTCCTCGGGAACGTCGTCCGGATCCGAGAGGGAAACAAGTGAGAGTGTGGCGGGGGGGTGGGGGTGGGGATTGGGGGGTCGCTGTCCTCTGTTTGTTTAGGTTTTTTTAATGTCTGGTTTTGTTGCTTGTGCATTGTGTGTGTGTGTGTGTGTACATATGTCTGCATGTAGTACAAATAGACTGTGTGTGTGTGTGTGTTCTTATGTCTGCATTTAGTTCAAATAGACTCTGTGTATGTGTGTGTGTGTAGTACACTTAGTGTAGACTGTGTATATGTGTATGTCTGTGTGTGTATCCGCTTGTAGTGCGAATAGTCTGTGTGTACTTGTCTGTGTGTGTGTGTGTGTATCTATGTGTAGTAGTACCAATAGACTGTGTGTATGTGTGTGTATGTGTATACGCACATGTGCGTGTGTGTGTGTGAATCCATGTGTAGTACAAATAGACTGTGCTGTGCATGTGTGTGTGTGTGAATCCATTTGTAGGGTACATGACTATGTGTGACTATGTGTATATGTGTGTACATGTGTGTGTGTGTGTGTGTGAATCCATTTACAGAACAAATCCACTGTGTGCATGTGTGTGTGTGTGAATCCATGTGTAGTACAAATAGACTGTGTGCACGTGTATACATGTGTGTGTGTGTGTGTGTGTGTGTGTTCGTGTGTATTGATGTTGTTAAAAGTCTCAGAGAAAGTGCAGAGCTCCAAAAAAAAAAAAAGAAGCGCGGCTGAGTATGAACTCATTGTTCAGGCCATTCTTACCTCCACGGGGAACCATCTGCTCCCTGTCAATGCGTCACCTGCTCGTCTGAGCCGTCGCCACGGAAACCGAGGGAGCGGGATTAAGGAGAGGTTAAGGGAGGGGATACGGGATAAGGAATAGGGAATAGGGGATAGGGAATAGGAGAAGGTTGCCTGAGGAGGAACTGAGAACTGTCTCCCTCTGGTGGTTAATGGACAACACACACACACACACACACACACACACACACACACAGACGTTGGCGTGCTTTGACTGGACGTAATCTAGAGTTTGTTTGTTTTTATTTATTAATCTTTACTCTGTCTTGTACTCAAACATATCAATAGGTCATGCTGCGTAATTGACACTTGTTGACTGACACACACACAGACACACACACACACACACACTTCTGTTTGCACATGGACTTTGTTGATGTTGTATATGTGTAGACAAGGTAGTGGGATGAATAAGGGAGTTTTATATCCGTGTGTCACCGGAAGTGGTTGGTGCATCACAGACCTGTAATAAATACTCTGTCTGTGTGTGTGTGTGTGTGTGTGTGTGTGTGTGTGGTGCTTGTCTTTCAGGCTCAGATCACAGAGTAAATACTGAGAGAGCTCATGAAAGGCTCGATGTAGGAGAGGCCACAATAGAGCTGATGAATACATCATCCGCGTCCACTAACCCCACTGAAGACACTAAAGAACTTTAGGAACATTTTCTGCTCAAATCTTCCATCATTTCTGATATTTTAATAACACAACTATGGAGCTAATATGTACGCATACGTCATATATGAAGATTTTCTTTCTATTTTGATTGTTCATGTGTTATAAACCTTATCATCCGGTATTTTTTTAATTCTCACTTCTGATTGGTCGGCAGGTGTTACATCACAAGTTTATATTAACAATAACAAGTTATTATATTAACATATTAGCATATATTAACATTGTTTCCATAGCAACAGCTCCTTCACAGGGGCTTGTGCTGTGGATGTGGTGATATATATATTTTTAATTAAATTAAGGAGATGTTTTTTTTATTTATTTAACGATTATGGAAGGAGTCTCCAGTGTCAGCATTTCTAGTAACTTTCCTTGTTGCCTTGGTAACATGATTACATGACAAGCCAAAGAGAGAGAGAGAAAATAGAGCTATGACAATACATGTAACTATAAACAGATAAAAATAAAATATCATTATTAAATATTTAAAATATTTCTGTTAATAAAATAAAAATGATCAGCTTCGTGTCTACAGTTAAAGCTATACTTATTGGCTCTTTTATTACAAAACATAAGCAAAAAATAAGTATTTCATTATTTCAAAATAAAAAATAAAAAATGCGATGTTTAGATATTGTACAATATGATTTTTTACAATGTGATTTATTTTATTTAAAAAATATTATTTAATATTATCAATAAATTTGACAATTTTTTGTTTAAAAAAATTGTAAAATTCTAAATCGTTGTTAAAATAATTTCGAGAATATTTTGTAAATAATTCTGAGAATCGATTTAAGGTAGATGTTAAAGTGAATAATTGTACAAAGTTGTGTTTGCGCTTAATTTTTATTCTGTTACAGAAATTTGACACCGGTTCCTGGGTAGGTTCCTTCCTCGTGTCTCTCTCAGCGAGTCTTTCTTCACGGTTTGTTCATTTCTGATGGTGTTTGTTGTTAAAAGTGCTATACAGAGAGAGATTTTAAACAAGCTGACAGATTAGATGAGGAGGAAGGATGATGATGATGAAGATGAGGAGAGTTTCACCCTGCAGATAAGTCTCACTTCAACGCTCACCTGGAGTCTGGAGACGCTCATCATTGTTTTCTTGGCCAAGTCACACTCAGAACTCAATGACCCTCATCCTCTGGGGCTGGAGGCATCACCCTGGGCTCCTGCTGTGTGGATTTTAATAGACAGCAGGTAAAAAAAGACAGGCCGTGTGGTAACTCGATACGAGTCATGAGTCTGGAGGAAAGCTGAAGAACAAGATGGTCCATGTCATGTAAACAACACTGGAATGATATTTTATTTCATAAAGTAAATAAGGAAAAGACAGACAGATGATTAAAAAGTTTGTGTTTAAAAAAGTTTAAAGGCCCAGACCAAATATCATACGATATCTTAAAAACATATTATCTTTTGATAATTCTCATAGTGTCATTTTTATTTTGTAGACAATTTTTTCCATCCTGTTTTGGTTTATTGTTCATCAAATTAAAAATCTCTCTTTATCATGAATGTGTATGTCTCTCTCCCAGGGATGAGTCTTGCTCTACAGTCGTAGCTCATCAGCAGTAAACCTGGTTAGATGGAACGTTTCTTCATGAATATTATGTTCTTTTCAAGCCATGGCTTGGTTTTGAATAAAACAAACTCCACCCAATGAATCAAACTCCACCCAATTTACCAAACGCCATCCAATGAACCAAAGTCCACCCAATTTACCAAACGCCATCCAATGAACCAAACTCCACCCAATTTACCAAACTCCATCCAATGAACCAAACTCCACCCAATTTACAAACTTTTTTAAGTGATTTATCTAAAATTCAATTTTTATTTCACTTATAAACAGTACCACATGCAGTGAAATGCTTTTTTTTGATTGTCTGTGTTATTCAAATAAAATAAAATAAAATAAAATAAAATAAAATAAAGAAATTAAATAAAATTTTAAAAAATAATAAAATGAATAAAAAATGTAAATAAATAAATAAAGTACAGAACTGAGAAAAATAAACAGACACCGTATAGAAAAATACAGAATATCAGTGCAGACTGATGTCATGAATATGAATACAGTTTCCCTGTTTATGAATAAAGTGCATATGTATATAACTCGTAAGTGTGTTTTAATACCGTTCAATGCTCTTAAATGTAAAAGGATCCAAAAAGTTTTGTCACAGTTTTGTTAGATTCTCCATTGTGATTGGTCAGAAGATTAGCTGATTCATTTTCCATTAGAGCAGCTCTGACAATCTGCGAATCATAAATCAGGTTACGTATAGTAACAACTCATTCACAGGGACTTGTACAGCGAGCGATACTGATATACAGACAACACAACAATACTTAAGGAAACGTCTATTCGACCCGTATCAGAGTGTTCAGTGGCAGAGGAGTTTATTAAATAGAGTGAAGAAAAGGGGGAAAAAGTGAAAAAGTTAAGAAAACAAGGACTAATTTAGTTAAATGTTAGTAATGAATATATACTAAATACTAAAAATACTTTTAATAAAGTTAAATTTGATGAATTTTTCTTCAGATTTGCTGCATATCCAACTTGATAGCAGAGATCAGAACAGCGCACAATTTAAATGATGAATGTTTGCTGTATTTCTGGAATTTTCTATTTCGTTTATTAAACAGCGCTCAAACCTGCTAAAGAGAAACTGTGTTAACTGTAGCAGTGAATCTCATTCTTACTACTGAATCTCATTCTTACTACTGAATCTCATTATTACTACTGAATCTCATTATTACTACTAAAACTCATTCTTACTACTGAATCTCATTCTTACTACTGAATCTCATTATTACTACTGAATCTCATTCTTACTACTGAATCTCATTATTACTACTGAATCTCATTATTACTACTGAATCTCATTCTTACTACTGAATCTCATTATTACTACTGAATCTCATTCTTACTACTGAATCTCATTCTTACTACTGAATCTCATTATTACTACTGAATCTCATTATTACTACTAAAACTCATTCTTACTACTGAATCTCATTATTACTACTGAATCTCATTCTTACTACTGAATCTCATTATTACTACTGAATCTCATTATTACTACTGAATCTCATTCTTACTACTGAATCTCATTATTACTACTGAATCTCATTATTACTACTAAAACTCATTCTTACTACTGAATCTCATTCTTACTACTGAATCTCATTCTTACTACTGAATCTCATTATTACTACTGAATCTCATTATTACTACTAAAACTCATTCTTACTACTGAATCTCATTCTTACTACGGAATCTCATTCTTACTACTGAATCTCATTATTACTACTGAATCTCATTATTACTACTAAAACTCATTCTTACTACTGAATCTCATTCTTACTACTAAAGCTCATTCTTACTACTGAATCTCATTATTACTACTAAAACTCATTCTTACTACTGAATCTCATTATTACTACTAAAACTCATTCTTACTACTGAATCTCATTATTACTACTAAAACTCATTCTTACTACTGAATCTCATTCTTACTACTGAATCTCATTATTATTATTGAATTCAATTTT
Source organism: Hemibagrus wyckioides (assembly GCF_019097595.1). NCBI lineage: Eukaryota > Metazoa > Chordata > Actinopteri > Siluriformes > Bagridae > Hemibagrus > Hemibagrus wyckioides. The sequence goes on along the minus strand of NC_080728.1, from coordinate 18,893,161 downwards.
TACTACTGAAACTAATTCTTACTACTGAATCTCATTCTTACTACTGAATCTCATTCTTACTACTGAATCTCATTATTACTACTAAAACTCATTCTTACTACTGAATCTCATTATTACTACTAAAACTCATTCTTACTACTGAATCTCATTCTTACTACTAAAACTCATTCTTACTACTGAATCTCATTATTACTACTAAAACTCATTCTTACTACTGAATCTCATTATTACTACTAAAACTCATTCTTACTACTGAATCTCATTCTTACTACTAAAACTCATTCTTACTACTGAATCTCATTCTTACTACTAAAACTCATTCTTACTACTGAATCTCATTATTACTACTAAAACTCATTCTTACTACTGAATCTCATTATTACTATTGAATTCAATTTTTACTACTGAAACTCATTCTTACTACTGAATCTAATTTTTACTTCTGAATCTCATTCTTAGAGATTCTTAGAGATCAGAACAGCACACAATTTAAATGATGAATGTCTGCTGCATTTCCAGAATTTTCCATTTCATCTTTTCAGACAGCGGTCAAACCTGGTCAAACCGAAGCTGTGTTAACTGTAACAGCGGATATGTTTTTACGTTCTAAAAACTACTTTCCTTTGGAAATCTTCTGCTTTGTGAGATCAGCTACTGTGTCTTTTTTTTCAAGCAGTGACTTGGATTAAAACCCAGTGAAGTAACATGTAGAATTTTGTCTAAGTTTGGTAAAAAATCTTCTGATTTCCTTCCTTCAGAGCGCACTCATTGAGCCGGTGAGATCCTGGGAGAGGGGGCTGTCAGGGCCACGTGCAGCAGGCGGGAGGGGTGGAAGCAGGCCTTTCTGTGCCGGGTGTAAAATTCGATTAAGCAGGGGACGAGCGTGTCTGAACGTGGCTGTTGTGCGGGCCGGCTCGCGTGGCTGTGGGTTCCCAGCGTGCGGTTTGTGGGGTTAAGTGCTGTGAGAAAGAGCTCCATTATCCCGAGTGAGAACTGCGCATGTGGCTGGCCAGGCTCAAGCTCTCTCTCTCCCTCTCCCTCTCTCTCTCCCTCTCTCTCTCTCACTCTCTCATTCAGAGCTGTGTCATACTGAAAGCTTTTCAAAAAAAAAAAGTTTCATTCTCTCTTCCACCACCTACCCCCTCCCTCTCTGTCCGCTCTCTTCTGTTTCTGTCATGCTTTCTTGCTCTGTCTTTTCTGTTGAGGAAAAAGGGAGCGTACAATGGCGGTGGAAGGGACTGAGCCGAATCCTCGGCACCCCTGCGGACTGCGGACCCGGAGCTGTGAGATCGTGATCATGGGGAGCATGTGCAGAAGACTGGTTCCTCATCAATCAATCACACCAATGCAAGTGTACACAACAAGCACACACACACACACACACACACACACTTGCCTTACTATCCATGACACAATTATTAATGCAGTTGCACCTATACGCCTAAAACTAAGCTCAACCTTAACCTCAATAACTCAATAAAAGCTTTTCCATTGTTTAGTCAGAACATCTAAAGAGTGTTTTCTTTTGTTTTTTTTGTAAAACTTGTGAGAACTAGCCATAAGATCAAACCTGTCAGATATTCCTATCCTTGCGGGGACATTTCGGCTTCACCAAGAAGCACACACACACATAACTTTTTGTCTTGAACGTGGAACGTTTTACTTGAAAAATATAGCTCATTCTATACTATTTATACAAAATATATAAATATAGAAAATGTGGTATGTTTCCTGTATTAAATAATGAAAATCAATTTAATTTTACACTTAACTAAAGTTAACAGTTAGGGACGTGTTCATTTATAATATATATTATTCTCACCAAAACTCATTCTTCCAACTGAATCTCATTCTTACCGACGAATTTTGTTCTATTTAATAAACTTAGTGATTACTACAGAATCTCAGTGATTACTACTGAATCTAATTTGTACTACTGAATCTAGTTTTAACTATTCAATTTCATTCTTAGTACCGAATCTACTTTTTACTACTGAATCTAATTTGTACTACTGAATCTTATTTTAACACTGAAGCTTATTCTTGCTACTGATACCAGTCTTGCCACTGAATCTCATTCTTAATACTGAATCCAAATTTTACTACTGAACCTCATTCTTGCTACTTAATCTCATTCTTACTTCTGAAAATCATCTTACTACTAAATGTAATTTGTACTATTGTACTGTTGTACTATTGAAACTCAACTTACTATTTTAAATACTGAACCTCATTATCACTACTGAATCTCATTCTTAGTACTAAAAGTCAACTTTGTACCGAGTCTAATTTTTACCACTGAATCCGAATCATTCTTACTACTAACACTCACCACTCCTCCTTTACCTTACTGCTAAATCTCATTCCAACTGATACGTCTCATTCTTACTGCTGAATCTGACTCTTACTACTAAAACTCATTCTGTCTACCAAAATCAATCTGCAGATGAAACAGTGTGAACATTGGGCTTTAGCTTAAACCATGTCTATGAAGTTGAAGTGCAAATTGTAATGTGATTCTAATTGTAATTATTGTGATGTTGACAGAAATATTTGTCACTTCCCGTGGAGAAGTTACAAATGAAACTTGGGGTCATCCCACAGCAAGACAACCATCCATAATATATATATGACTCTGTTATTCCACTAGAGGGCAACATAGAGTAATAAACTCGTCTACTGACGGACAGGCTGATGATGAAATTCTTCATTAAGTTTAACTCATTTATATCTCTTTCTGAAGTAAATAGTTTATAGCTTTGACAGCAATGGATGCTTTTCCAGTCACAAACTTATTTTTGTTCCCTTTAGATTGTTATTAGGGGCTGTTTTGTGTGGATTCATGACAAAAAGTCCTAATTAAATACATTTCAGTTCCAGGTTATAAAATCTCAGAATATGGAGCAGGGGGGGGGTGTAAATATTTATGCAATGTTCTGTATGCAGATCTTTTGGAAGCATCATTTGGACTTTTGTTAAATGATTTTTGATAATGAAGTTACCAAATCAATTTCTTTATCTGAGAATTTATCTCTCTTTGTGTGTTGAGATCTCCATTTTTCAACATTAAATGTAACTGAAAATGGATAAATTTCTTTCTTTCTTTAATAAAGAAGAAATAGATCAACTGTTTTGGGATCAGAGGAATAAAAGCACTCGTTCTTGTCCACACCCTCATTGTGTTTTATTATTTCTATGAATACATTGACACTTGTAAAGAAGTGCAAAATTACTGGCACCCTTTTAGAGACAAAATAAAAATATTACTTGCATAGGATCTGAATCCACTGTGACCCTGACCAGGATTAAGTGCTTACTTTACTGAAGATTTCGACTGCAGATGCGAATTACAGGCGTAATTATGGAGCTCTTTTGTAGTTGTACGTCAGATACCCAAAGAGCAGCCATGGTCCATTGAGATTTTGAGGTTTTGGATTCAAGTGGCTCAATATTCTAAATGCAAATACCATTAAATTCAAGCAGAGACTTTGCAATTAACTGCTTCTTCTTTACTGTTTCCAAGGCAACAGAAATGTCAACGTTCAATGACTAATGAGAACAAAACAGAAGGAAACCCCAAATCCGTGCTGATACGAAGTCAATAATATCAGAACTGTGGGATGAGTGAAAGAAAATAAAACCTCCTCACAAGCAGGACAAAGAGGCGAGCTTTTCATTCAGTATCGCAAATTAAGCTGTTAAAAATTGGATGTTTCTCAAGAGCAATCCCTAAATGTCACACGGCACATCTGCTGAAGCTGGGCACGCGTGTTAGAACAGACCTTCTGTGTTGGATAATCAGTGTTCATAGACCAGCAATTGTCTGCTAATGACACTGCACTTGTACAGTGTGAAGCACAGCTTAAGCCGGCTTATTAACCTCCGAATGATGTTGGATGACTACAGAGAGCGAAGATGACCCTAAGGATGGATGCAGCAAGAGGTCAGAAAGCAGACATCCAGTAACCTGGCATGACATCTCTGTTTTCAGATTTGTACATGTTTTCTTGCTGGTGGTTTACTCTGACTAGAGGATTGTCTGGTCTGTGAGGGTTTCAGCATAGACAGATGTTCTTAGGCAAGTTGTATGTTGTCCAGTTGTCCAGCCCTGATTTATCCTTATTTATTTAGACATAATACATTTATACTCATTATGTTTTCCTTTACAGCAAAATGACTTCATATGTCAGCACGTCTTTTATATATGTTTATGTGAGCAATATGCAGGGGTGGAAAATATTGTGTTACTATACATAAGTATTAGTTTGTAGTTTTTATGCTTGAATGCTCTAATAAAATCAAACTTTAAAGCCTTTTTTTAATCATCACATTTTCATTTAGACCACAAAGTACTTCCTGATTTTTAAATAAAAAACAAAAACAAATTAAAATCATAACCAATTAATAATTATATTTATAATTATGTTAATAATTACATAAATTATATTTATATTATATTTAAAAGCCATTTTTTTAAAATGAAAAAAATAATAATAATAATAATAAAACTCCAGCAGTAAATATGTTGATTTATTTAAAATAAAAACGTATTAAATATGATGTGTATGTAATTCAAATACATGAAATTGACTAAAGATTTTCTTAACATTTAATTACAGTTAAATTTTAAATTTTGGTTCAGTGTTAATTGTGTGTCAAGTTTTTTTGGGTGGAAATTTTTTCATGTTATTATTAATATTATTATTATTATTATTATTATTATTATTATTATTATTATTATTATTATTATTATTATTATGTGGTTAATTAAGTGGAGAGTCTCCTTAATACCAGAAGTTCACTCTGCCTTATTGGCTTTTGCAGCTTCATGAGAGCAATTCTGCTGGTTTCTTGTTTCATGGCGTCCTCTTGTGGTGGACACTGTGGTGTAGAATAAGAAGAGAAGAGTGTTATTACACTATGTTGCCAAAAGTATTGGGACGTCTGCCTTTGCATGCACATGAATGTAATATGGAGTTGCCCCGCCCTTTGCGTCTAAAACAGCTTCAACTCTTCTGGGAAGGCTTTCCATAAGGTTTAGGAGTGTGTTTATGGGAAATTTTGACCATTCCACTAGAAACACATTTGTGAGGTCAGACACTGATGTTGGATGAGAAGGTCTTGCTAACAGTCTCCCTTCTGATGATGGTGTACCAACTCCATATTACATTCATGCACATGTTCTTTTGGCTATATAGTGTATCTGCAAGCGTTTTGACTATCCGACCTAAATTAATGCAAGACTAAAATATCTAGAATTTAATGTTTATAAAGAGATTTGTGAATACACCTATATTGCACAAGTGCACAAAGCAAGGTCCATAAAGACATTGAGTTTGGTGTGGAGGAGCTTGACTGACCTGCACACCAACCTGACAGAACACCTTTGGGATGAATTGGAGTGCAGACTGCGAGCCAGACCTTCTCGTCCAACATCAGTGCCTGACCTCACAAATGTGCTTCTAGAGGAATGGTCAAAATTTCCCATAAACACACTCCTAAAGCTTGTGGAAAGCCTTCCCAGAAGAGTTGAAGCTGTTATAGCTGCAAAGGGCGGGACAACTCCATATTACATTCATGTGCATGTAAAGGCAGATGACATAATACATTTGCGGTATACAAAGTGGTATAGATTTAACTAATGTTGATTAAACTAGCCAGCTCTTAGAAATTCTGGCACTTGTTCATTCATTTAGCTAGCTAGCTAGTCATCCTGGTAACCCCCTACTCTTAGGGGATTACCAGGAAAGTGATAATGAAACTAAATGAATCAAGAGTATAGATATAGCATCAACCTTTTTAGTGTGGTTTTCCCCTCAGTCTCTCTGTCTCTCTTTTTATCCCCCCTCCCCCTTCTATTTTACCCCTGTCGTGTAATGTTGACGTTTTTGGGGCTTAATGTACTAAAAACATGGTCAGGAATGAAATAAATGCAAATACCATTAAATTCAAGCAGAGACTTTGCTTGAATTCTTTGCAGAAGAGTTGAAGCTGTTATAGCTGCAAAGGGCGGGGCAACTCCATATTATATTCATGTGCATGTAAAGGCAGATGTCCCAGTTTTGACCTGGCTCACAGTCTGTGCTCTAATTCATCCCAAAGGTGTTCTATGGGGTTGAGGTCAGGACTCTGTGCAGGCCAGTCAGGTTCCTCCACACCAAACTCACTCATCCATGTCTTTATGGACCTTGCTTTGGTCACTGGTGTAGTCATGTTGGAACAGGAAGGGGTCATCCCCAAACTGTTCCCACAAAGCTGGAAGCGTGAAATTGTCCAAAATGTCTTGGTATGAAGCTGAAGCATTAAGAGTTTCTTTCACTGGAACTAAGGGGCCGAGTCCAACCCCTGAAAAACAACACCTGAATTCAATGATTTGAAGGGGTGTCCCAAAACTTTTGGCAATATAGTGTATATGAATTAAATCTCTACTCAGGGGGTGTGTAGAATTTATGTTCCTGTTAAAGGGATGCTTGAGTGAACATTTTGTAAAAAGACAACCAAAGTAAACATATTAAGATATAAACATCATTCTTGTCTAAAATAAAGGTTGATTATTGTTTATACACTAATTATGAACGTAGTTTCCTGTTCTGCAAAAAACTCCATATATGGGGAACAATCTCAGGACGATTAAACAAACTGCATATCCGGTGTGAGCGGAAATGGGCGTCGCGCGGGGCAACCAAAACGAGCAAACACGAGAGTGTGGACTTGCGGACGAAGGTAGGTATTGTGCCGTTTTTATTCATCATTTTTTTTTATACCTTACAGTGAAATTATAAAGGGTGGCGTGTATTGACATGTACTGTATGCTTTCCTTCTTTGAAATGATTTTAGATTTGAATAAACCCCGAATGCCTGCTAATGCACTGTACAAACCGGCTAGCGTAAAGCAGCACCTGCGCGTGCGCATCTAATAGACCGAACTTAACTGAAACAATTACACACTATAATAATGTTAAAAGTTGCATATTTGATTATCAGTCTGGTCAATTGGTATAGATTTAACAAATGTTGATTAAACTAGCCAGCTCTTAGAAATTCTGGCACTTCATTTAGCTAGCTAGCTTGTCGACCTGGTAACCCCCTACTCTTAGGGGATTACCAGGAAAGTGATAATGAAACTAAATGAATCAAGAGTACAGATATAGCATCAACCTTTTTAGTGCGGTTTTCCCCTCAGTCTCTCTGTCTCTCTTTTTATTCTCCTTTCCCGCCATCGCCATTTTTTCTACCTCTGTCTATAATCATTTTATCCCTCCATCCTGCCCTTTTTGACCCCCCCATCTTCTTCCCCTGTCGTGTTATGTTGACGTTTTTGGGGCTTAATGTAATAAAAACATGGTCAGGAATGAAATCCTGACCTCTATGATGTTGCTTGACTCACAGTTTAACATCATTGCCCTTGCTTTTTTTCCCCCCCAGCACATATCCTGAAGACTTGCTGGTGAAATGGCCAGCATCAAAGAGAAAGGTATGACAACACAATACAACTGATTACATGTTTTAAAAAAAATTATTTAAGATAAGAGAGAAAGAGAGATACAGGATTTTTGATTGTTCCGGGAGTCTGGTATGGACATAAACACCTCATTAGTGGAGTCTCTGTAAAGCAGAGCTCATTACAGCCGTGATGGTGAGAGACACCAGCACCTCACAATCATTAGAGTCTCTGAGGGATGCGGTGTGTGTGTGTGTGTGTGAAGGTAAATCCCAGAGTACCCTGCTTTACAATCATCCAGCGAAAAGCAAGAATCATACAAGAGCGTCGATATGAAATCAGTAAAACCTACAGATGATCCAAATCAATATACATATTTATTTAATAATAAAATAAATATTAAATGCTGGAATTCCTGGAAGTATGCTTAAAATTGCACTACTTTTCATACTCTGCACACATGACAACCACACTCACTGTACATCTTTCTGTACATCTTTGTGTGCACACTGCACCATCACTTTACTGATACTTTACTCCTGTTCAATTGGACATTTATATTTGCTATATATATATATATATATATATATATATATATATATATATATATATATATATATATATATATATATATATATAATATATATATATATATATATAATATATATATATATATAAAATCTTAGATATGCTCACTGTACTGTACATACTGTATTTTTACTGTCATACCATTTAAATTTGTACATCTACACACATGTATATATTGTATCTTTCTATATATTATAGCGTTTACACATATTTTATATATATTTAATGATTTGGAGGGATGTCCCAAAACTTTTGGCAATATAGTGTATTGCCAGTAATCTTGATGTGGTATCCTTGCTTCCTGTCATGAGTTTATTAAGGTAAAATAAATGTCTGGGTAAGATTAGGAACAGTTTTGGTTCTGGTGTCTATGTCCACATTTCTGTAAAGCAGCTTGATAACATTTTGTCTAGTGTTAACACATGAATAAAATACTGATGATCGCCGTGTTGCAGAGGAAGCCCGGACCGAGTTGGACTCGGTCGAAGCCGAGTTGGAGTTGCTGGAGCTGCGGATCTCTGAGCTCCTGGAGAAGCAGGCCTCTCTAACCTCTAGGAAACACAAGCTCCTGAAGATCCTCGGTGGCTCGTGTGACTCTGCTCAGCCCTCAGGATCTGCCAAGCCGTCAAAATCCACCTTCAGCAAAAAAGACCTGCAGCACTATGAGGAGTCAGGTGAAGGAAATACCTGGAATTAAACTGGCAGTTAAATTTGTCACTGTTACCTGTTTTACATTACCTGCGTTTTCTGTGACAGATTTCTCCTGGTCAAAAGACGCTAAGGCGAAAATGGCAACTGTGTTCAAACTCTCCAAGTTCCGACCTCTTCAGCGAGCTGCCATCAACCTCAGCATGTCAGGGAGAGATCTGTTTTTGGTGATGCCTACCGGCCGTGGCAAGAGCTTGTGCTACCAGCTACCAGCTGTCTGTTCTAAGGGTAAATGGACGAAAATCCATAACATCTTCACTTGCTTCCAAGGTTCTGAGTTAAAATTTTAGCATCAAACTTGGTATTTTGCTTTTACTTCGTCAGTGAGAAAATGGAGACTGCTTTTTCTTATGTTGATTTTCTTGTATCATTCTATTTATGTATTTAAATGTAATCGAATATCACAAATGATTATAAATGTGTTTCAGTGTGTAGTTTAACTGCTGAAAATGAGTTACAGCTCTTGCTCTTGTTTGTCAGGTTTTACGCTGGTCATCGCTCCATTGGTGTCTCTGATGGAGGATCAGCTCATGTATCTGAAGTCCATCAACGTTCCTGCTGTAACGCTTAATGCTTCTAGTTCAAAGGTTAAAACCTTTAAACATTTCCTCACATCCTCACAGTGGAAGCAGGCTTGTTATGTCTGTTTATTTGTTATTATAAATTCTCTGGGGTTTTTTTTTTTTGTTCAGGAGGATTCTAAATACGTCATGGCAGGTATGATTGATAAAAACAGCCCCTTCAAACTGCTCTACGTGACTCCGGAGAAAATCTCTAAGAGCAAACTGTTGATGTCTAAGCTGGAGAAAGCTTATAATCTGGGTCTGCTGGACCGCATCGCCGTGGACGAAGTTCACTGCTGCAGTCAGTGGGGTCATGACTTCAGACCAGGTGAGAAGGTTAAAAAAAAAATAAAGCAATATATTTTCGCTATCACAGATTAATCCGAACTGACACGATTCTTTGTGTGGCTCAGATTACAAGCTCCTGGGCATTCTCAAACGACAGTTCCCTAAAGTCCCACTGATCGGATTGACTGCCACTGCAACCAGCAGCGTTCTGAAAGACTGCCAGCAGATCCTGTGTGTTCAGGATCCGGTCACGCTTACAGCACCTTTTAACAGGCCTAATCTCTATTATGAGGTAAACACCGTTTGCTAGATATCACATTATGCATGCATCACAGGTGTCATGGTGGAATTGGAAATCAATCATGAAGCTACTGGAGAGTCTGTTATCAGTCCAGTGTTTTATTCTCCCTGTAGCTCAACAGCTATTGCTTTTTCCCCCCATATTTGCAGACTGTGTTATGTTTCATTCTGTTTATTCATTAAGTTATATGCTATGAAATGTCCCATATGTGTTATAGCATCTATAAACAGTCGTTCTCTCATCAGCTTCTTATTTTTTTCTCTCTTGAGGTTAATATGACATGCACAGCTTGTCATGTTACAGAGAAACCCCAAAAACATGCACAAATTCCTCTGTTCTGAAGATATCAGGATAACCCTTCGTAAGGTGTTTTGCTTTACTTTTATTCACTCGTGTGTTTATTTTTCAGGTTCGATTTAAAGACAGTGAAGACACGACTAAAGAAATTGCCGCACTGATTCAAGGAAAATACAAGGACCAGTCAGGTACATGTGAAAGACCTTGCTACTGAATGATGAGCTTAAAATAAATAACGACAGAAATTTAGCTTGTCATCTTGCCAATGTCAGAAAACAAAAACTGCTGCTTTAACTCTGATACTAGAAATTCCTTTCATAAATGTTAAATAAACATCTCTTTAGAGGAAATCTCCCCTTATCAACAGTAACATGCTGTGAAGAATTTTTTGGTGTATATCTGCCGTAAAGGACCCCACAGTAAAAAGAAAAAAAAAAAAGGTCTAATTAAATATGATGAAATGAAGGATATATTCCCCCCCCCTACAGGAATAGTCTACGTTTTCTCACAGAAAGATGCAGAGGCGGTGGCTACAGAGCTGCAGCAGAAAGGCATCCTGGCTCAGGCGTACCACGCAAACATGGAGGCTTCAGATAAGACCCTGGTGCATCGTCAGTGGTCAAGCAAAAAGATTCAGGTACAATCTCTTCTTATATGAAGGAGAGATGAGACACTGACCAAGAGAGAACTGGGATTAAAGCTGGAATAAGTAGCAATGTGTTTCCTCATTTTAATTAGCGTATTTGTGTGGTCAGGCACTGATGTTGAACAAGAAGGCCTGTCTCCACACTAATTCATCCCAAAGGTGTTCTATCAGGTTGAGGTCAGGACTCTGTGAAGTTCCTCCACACCAAACTCACTCATCCATGTCTTTATGGACCTTGCTTTCGGCACTGGTGTACAGTCATGTTGGAACAGGAAGGGGTCATCCCCAAACTGTTCCCACAAAGTTGGAAGCATGAAATTGTCCAAAATGTCTTGGTATGAAGCTGAAGCATTAAGAGTTCCTTTCACTGGAACTAAGGGGCCGAGTCCAACCCCTGAAAAACAACGCCTGAATTCAATGATTTGGAGGGGTGTCCCAAAACTTTGACAATGTAGTGTAGATGGTGTCCAAGTGAACTACTAGGAAATGCTTTTAGACAATATAACACTAAAAAGTCCACAACCTCTGTTTATTTTGTAGGTGGTTGTTGCCACAGTGGCCTTTGGAATGGGCATCGACAAAGCAGATGTGCGGTTTGTTATCCACCATACCATCAGCAAGTCCATGGAGAACTACTATCAAGAGAGCGGACGTGCAGGTACACTACTGACCTGTACCTAAAAAAATAAAGGCACTTTTCATAGTAAAATTCAGTTTCCTTTTCTGCTTGGAGATTAAATATGTTTTCAAAAGGCCTTTTAAAAGAAAGTACTGAGATAATTTATACTGTATTAAGGCACTCAATGTAACGTGGTATTGAGTTCCACTGTTTTGAGGTTTGTACCTCTGCTATTCTTTATATCACACAACAAAGCACAATATAGTGATTTTTTTTTAAATTTGTGTCTGCTCTGTAAGCGTAGTCCCATGAACCAGTAATAGTGGATATGACTTTTATGTTAAAGTGTGTGTGATGTGATGTTTGACATTCAGGCAGAGACGACCGTCCAGCAGACTGCATCGTGTTCTACGGGTTTTCGGATATTTTCAGGGTCAGCACCATGGTTGTGATGGAGAACACCGGCCAGCAGAAGCTTCAGAATATGGTGGCTTATTGTCAGAACGTGGACAGGTAATAACACTTAGCACATATGGAACAGCTTACAGAAACAGTTACAATTAAAGCCCACTAGTGTTAGGATGGAATTTTGGTAGCTGTGTTGCAATGGTTCGTCCATGTGCGATGTTTTTACGCTCAGGTGTCGGCGTGCCATGATGGCGGTGCATTTCGATGAAGTTTGGGATGATGAAGGGTGCAACCAGGCGTGTGATGTCTGTCGCCATGGCAGTGGTGAGTAGGACAATTTGTACTTCACGTACAATGCCAAACCTTTGTTTAATTATGTTTTGACTTTAGTCTGATGAGCAAAACTAACAGTTGGTAATGCACAGTTCTTTAAATCGATGACTGCAACTGTACACAGATCAGGCATAACATTATGAGCACTGAGGTGAAGTGAGTAACACTGATCTCCTCAACATGGCACCTGTTAGTGGGTGGGATATATTAGGCAGCAAGTGAACATTTTGTCCTCAAAGTTGATGTGTTAGAAGCAGGAAAAATGGACAAGTGTAAGGATTTGAGGGAGTTCAATTAGGGCCAAATTGTGAGGGTTAGACTACTAGATCAGAGCATCTCCAAAACTGCAGCTGTCCGTGCGATCTGATCCAACAGACAAGCTACTGTTGCTCAAATTGTTGAACTTATTGCTGGTTCTGATAGAAAGGTTCAGAATCTATGTTGCATTTTGGAAGCAAATTGGGGACCAACACAATATTAGGCAGGTGGTCATAATGTTATGCCTGGTCAGTGTATTCTATTATAATAATACTCGTATTAAGAATTTCTGGATCATCATGGTTCAGGTTCTGCAGACTCCTGCTGATATTCACTTCAGATTCCTTTCATTTATTATATTAAGTCCTATTTCATGGGTTTAAGCCTAGTTTCAGCTCAAACAGTACACAAACTGGTCCATGTCTTTGTGCCAGACTACATCACCATGGACATCACCAAGCACGCACGTGAGGTAGTGGAGATTGTAGAGCTGGCCGCATCTCTGGACGAGAAGTTTACCCCTCTGAAGGTGTGCGATACCTGGATGGGGAAAGGCAGCTCCAAGATCCGTAAAATGTCCAAGGTCACGACCCTGTCACGCGTGGAGGTGGAGTCCATCATTGTCCATCTCTTACTGCACGGCTACTTCAGGTACTGCTCAATGTCTCTCACGTAGAGGACACCATAAAGTGAAACCTTTTGAAGGCATTTATTGTTCTGAGGTGAAGTATGGATTTAACTCTTATCTTCCATTCTGTTTTATAGTGAAGATTTCAGCTTCACGCCGTACACTACCTACTTTTATCTGAAAGCAGGACGTAAAGCTGGTTTACTGAAGAATGAAAACCACTCTGTAACCATGAAGATGAGGAGGAAAGTATCTACACCAAGTGTAAGTATTCCTTTTATTCCATTTAATTTATATTCTCTTATATATTATACAGATAGGTCTCTTTCTTTACCTTTTACCTTAAATCTGTTTCAATCAGAATATTGAAATAAATGATGCAGTTTCACTGTAGATCAGTTTGTCTTTTACACTTAACTAATTTTACTCATGTAGTTTTTTCCCTTACTTTGATATTAGAACCTCTGAGGTTTATCATCACTGCTAATCAAAACTAAACATCATTTATTAGCACTAACTGGATATGTCTTGTTCAGGGTTGTTCAACATAAACCTAAGGGAACTGATGAGTTGCATAGTCTGGCGATATTTTTGTGGTTAATTTGCAATTAATAATTCAAATGGAAGAAGATCCATAGGTAGATGGCAAGTGATTCCCAAAAAATAGAGCAAACCTCATGAGAGGATTCTCTAGGCCCTCCAGGAAGATGTGACAAGTTCCTAACTGAACCTGGATTAATTGACAGATGCATAGGTCCAATGTTAAAGAATGCCTCCCTAAAGCTCCGCCCCCTTATCCCACATCTAGCATTAGTCTTTTGTTAGACCAGTGCTCTCATTTCGGCTCGATTTTCTTGCTTAATAGGTACCATGTCCTCAGTTTTGAGTGCATAAGTATATAGTTAATTAGATAAGTATATTTATTAGGGATTCTACTGAATGTTTTGGGCCAAAAATGGTCAAAAACAGCACATACACTGATCAGACATAACCACCTGCCTAATATTGTGTTGGTCCCTGTTTTGCTGCTTAAACAGCCCTGACCCTGTCCTGCACTGGGTATTTTGACACCTTTCTATCAGAACCAGCATTAGCTTCTTAAGCAATGTGAGCAACAGGAGCTCGTCTGTTCACACGGATCACACGGGCCAGCCTTCAATGAGCCTTGACCGCCCATGACCCTGTTGCCGGTTCACTACTGTTCCTTCCTTGGAGCACTTTTGATAGATACTGACCACTGCAGACCGGGAACACCCCACAAGAGCTGCAGTTTTGGAGATGCTCTGATCCAGTGGTCTAGCCATCACAATTTGGCCCTTCGTCAAACTCGCTCAAATCCTTACACTTGTCCAAGTGCCATGATGAGGAGATCATCAGTCTTATTCACTTCACCTGGCACTGCTCATATTGTTATGCCTGATTGGTGTATGTAACATAAAAGTAAATCCTTGATGTGTCAGTAGGTGGGGGAGTGTGCATTGATGATGTGACTTATAGGGTATAATATAGGATTAGGGTTTGTCTAATTATTTAAAAATAATGAACAATAAAGAACACAAACAATTTGCCCTAATGCTCTTGCAGAAGCTTAATTTTGTCCTGGGATAAATCCTTGGGCTCCTATCTAATTTCTCTAAAGGATGTGAATTGAAAGATTTTCCTAAATTATTTTAATGATTTATTTTGTACAAAGGTCATCAAGATTGAGAATCAGTTTGTCCCTGACATTTGGAATTGCACTGGTGTGGATTTCCTAAAGGTTTGGCTCATTTAGTTCAAGAAAAAGCTAGTTGAATGTTGAGTTGTATTCAGCTGCATCCTTCATGCTGTCCTGTAATCCTGATTTGACTCTATAATGCTAGCCTAAATGTCGTAGAACACGCAGAATAAAGAGGAAGTGGAAAAACCTCAGACACGCCAGTGAGGAAGTGCAGCAGGCCGTGATCACCATGATAAAGAAGAGAAGTAAAAGACGACGCCAAAGGCGCTCGCAGAGACAGTACGTTCAGAGCAGTGTGTGCAGCTCACAGGATGTTAAGCCTGTGTTTAAAAGCAGAAGATACAGAGTCAAGCAGGTGACTTCATCAGCAGGGCATTTTTCCCCAGTTTGAGGTGGAGGTGTTCTCGGTTTCAGTCATCACACTTTGGTGGGCTGTGGAGTATCATCCACTGAATCTGCACTGTGTTCTGGGGGCTCTGGTTCACTTCTCGGAGATGATGAGGCATACAGATCAATACAGCATCTTATTTTGCACTGGACTCAGGAGTGGACAAATCATAAATCTATTAACTGACCCACCAGGCAAGTCAAAGCGCATGAACATGCTGTTGTTGGTTCTCTAGTAAAGTGCATTAATACAGATTGAGGGAAATGATGAGTTAATGACGATGTTGTGAAGCATGTTGGATCATTTTTTTTCTTATGTGGCATTTATGTGCAGTAAGAGCTCTTGCCTCGTATCTCGTGAAAAGGTGTGTTTGGCCTTAGATAGATGTATGGACTGCGTTAATTTACTTATTAACTTTACTTACCTTACTACTTTTTTGTTTGTTGAATTTACTTGTAACTACTAGCCTGGACAGGAAATCTGCTCCTGCTGATCTACTTGTTTGTCCACTCCTCTGACCTGCTTACTAAGAGATTATTGGAAATGCTTCATCACACAGACTTTTTGGAACTTCAACCCATACTAAATGTTCAGGCTGTATTCTCTTTTTGCAGTAACGGATTGTCTCTCTGCACTCAGTCTTTCCTGCCCTCACAGACACGCTGGTTTAAAAAAAGCTCTTGTGCTGCCCACAGGTCAGTCTGACAGGAGGCAGTGGAGATATGAGTAGTGCCAAGATAAAACGGAAAGAAGGAAAAAGACCTGCTGAGAGCGCTGGGAAAAACCCTGTGACCAAGAAAAACAAGAAAGAAACTGTTCGCTAGTCCCATGAGGAGAAAGAGCCCAAAAGTACAGTTTCTTACTATTTTCAAATTCGCATGAAGATATATTGTTTACGCGGGATGTCCGGGAACCATTTTATCAGCACTTGTTTGTCTCGCTTGTCCATATCTGTCGCTTTCCCTAACATCATGCTGCACGTCCTGCTTATACGCGTCCTCATAACACCATCTTGTTTTTTTTTTTTTGTTTTTTTTTTATTCGTCTTTGCTTATGCAGGATAGTGGGATCACTCACGTGGGAACATTACAGGGGTGTCTATGCATGATGGATCACTAATCCCATCTATTTATTACATTTTGTCCATTTTCACTTCCCAGTAACAAAATACAGATTCATAATCTCCTCCGTTTCCTCAGATCGACCGATCAGCTGCTGAGCTGCAGGAAGAAACTCACGGAAGCTCGAAGGACGTTAATACTGATCAAAGTGCAAACGTAATCAAAACAAACACCGACCAACCAAACACAGAGGAGAAACTCTCCCAAAATCAGGAAGACTCCAACTCACCACAAGCACCTGAAAGCATCCAGCCGTCTGTAATCGAAGTGAACGTAGAAGTGAACGTTCAGGAACGGAAAGCTGTCGCTGGAAACGGCGTCCAAGCTAAACGACAGTTAGTGCCATCTAAACGAAGACGAAGGTTCTCGGCTCCGTCTTCGAAATCGGTTCTGGCCAGCTGTCCGTCGGAGACCTCCATCATTTCCGCAGCAGCCCTCGAAGAGCTGTGCGACCTCCGCAACTACTACAGCAAACAGCTGAGGAGGATCAACTACACGTCCCACGAGCAGCTCCAGGAACCCGCTTCAGGAATGCTGATGTGTATAAGAGAGCCGCTGCGAAGTCTCCGCCTCCCCTCCGGTACCACCATCGCCAAAAGCGCTAGAAATTTATGGACCCGTGTTAGCATGAGACGGAAACTTATCCAGAGGTGACATATAAACTCGCCTATATGAAGTCAGTTACATTTTTAAAAACTATTCACTTCACTGTTGCACTGCCCACTTGTTGAAAAAGACAGATCAGTATTTGATTTCTAATGAAGTTGTCTAATTTTTGTCGTTTGTATTATTTATGTTGGGGTTAAAATAATTATAATAATAAATATAAAAAGAGTAAGATTAGTAGAACTCCCTGGTATAGCTTAGTTTTAATTCATTCCAAAAGAGTAAAAAGGCTTATGAAGGAACCATTGTTTACAGTTGCTGTAGAGTAAGTGAGAACGTTTCCATTACAGTCATCATCACTGTAAAAGAGAATGATCTCTCTTGTTTAATAAACTAAGATTGTAGTTTGTTGTGTAATGTTTTATTCCTCTTGTACCACAGTAAATTATGATTCGCTCTGGTATAAGAGGAACGAAACATCTCTGATGTGTTCTAGGAAAAGAATCAACGTCAGTGTGGTCAGTAACGCCGCTTCATTATCGTTGATTATTTTCCTGCGAACACATACTCCCTAAATGATTTATTCCTCAAATACACGTTTGTCAACAATTACCATTTACTTTTTTATATATACATATAAAATAAATAAAATGTGCAACATGCCAGTCGTAATTCTGTTTAACATGACGTTATTGACCAAGTGACTAATTTATTATTTGTTTAATTTGTTAATAAGAAATTGGTTAAAAACAGCAGAGTGGCATATGGCTGTTAGTATATGGCTCTGCTCTTGTGTTTGTGGGTGTTTTTTGTTTTTCCAAATGCAATTTGTTTGATAAATTATTTTTTTTATTGAGCACCATATAATCCTAAATCTAATCATTCTTCCCAAAAGTAATGGGGGGGGAAATATTGTGTTTATTATTTTTTTTTTTTTTGCTGGGATTTTTCCTTGATTAACGTTATCCTTTGTTATAATGACCCAGCTGATTACAATGTTTGTACTTTGACCAGAAATAAAGTTTCAGAGCTTATTGTTATATACACATCGTCAGTTATTTTAGTCAGTGTTATGAAAGCAACACTTTGACATGATGAACATTAAAAGTATCCCTCCATCTCCAGTAGATGGCGACATGAACTAAGAAAGTGTACATTCATGATGGGACGATTTCAGTGTCCACTGTCGGATGAAGAGAGTCATTTTGTTGGACTTTTCTTTGTTATTTTGATGAGAGTAGTAGATGAATAAAATGGACAGGGGGATTTATGTCCTGAGAAAAACTAACATGGCTTTTGTAGCTATCAGTGGAGCTTAGAGGATGTTGAAGGATCTGATGGAGGTCCAGGTCATTAGCAGTGTTAGTAAAGCTGAATGTTATTGAGTTTCAGGTAAAGTATCAGTGGGAGACTTGAGATCAATGCTTTACACACTAACTAAGCAGGAGAAGTCTGATTTCACAGGATCTAGGATGAATGGAAACCTTAGTGGAGAAGATTGCAGACCTGTGATCTATTATAGAAACTCTTCTATAAATATCATGAAGGTTCCTGGTTGGCTGGTTGGTTATTTAGTCTTGGTTTAATTGGTAGAACCAGGACCTTCCGAAGAATCATTGAGAAACCGTTTTCCATGATCAGATTTTTGCACATCTTAAATTCTCATTACCCTACAGGCCAGTCAGATTAGCTGTATAACTTGTTATAAGGGGCTTTTTTCTTCTATAACATTTCTCTTCACTTGTCTAAGATGCTGTGAGTATTGTGATATTGTGAGTTTTTTAGAGTAGCTAGAAATTGTATGTGTGTGAAAATTGTCTTCAAGTATCTGGATCATGACATTTGTTTCAGATCACTCATGTCTTATTGCTCAGAGTGAAAGCCTAAGATTAAATCCCTATCAAACAATGCCCTTAAATCAGCAGGGGTGTTATTAAACTCTACGCATACATACTGCCGAGGCAGGAATCAAACCCCCAGACCCCCATCCCAGGAGGTGTGAGGCAAATATGCTAACCACCAAGCCACCCTGTCCCCCAGCAAGAGCATTTTAATTGATATAATTAAATGAATGTAATTTAATCACTGACGATTGCATCTTGTGCCTGCTTCACAGATTCTAAGCTTGTCTTTGTCCTAATAATTAGGTGGACAAGAATCCACAATTTTTTGCAATTCTGTCTGTGTTTTTAACCTCCCCTTTAACCCAGGATAAGAAGCAATATATAGGGGGAAAGAAATGCTTTTTGATTTATTTATTTAATTGTTAAAGGCACTCTAAAGAGACAGAGAGAGGGAGAAGGAGAGGGAATTAACAAAGAACTGAAAAAAATTAATTATTTAAAAACTATATTACTTATAATAATTAATATTAAAATATTTAAATTTCATTTAAAAAAAGAAACATAAGTAAACAGTAACAAACAATAAATAATACTAACAATGAAAAATCAAGTAATTCAAAAGAAAAAAAATAAATAGAACAAATATATTTTTTTAAATGTAGAAAATACAATGAGGAGAATTTCTGAGTGTCTATTTTTTATCTTTCTTTACTTTCTAGTGTCTACAGAGTGTCTGCTTTCTAGCTTGTGTTAATGTTTACCTACTTATCTGTGCTGAAACTCTATTCCACTCTTTCATTTCTCATATTTTTGGAGTTGTCTCTCCTAAACCCAAACATTTAAGACTTGAAAAAAGCTAAAGTCAGGTCTGTTTGTTTCAAATCACAGACCTGAACCAATATCTGTCAATAACAGACAATCTAGGCAGCTCTAAGTGTTTATATAAAGCATGTTACACTGACCTGGGGATCTGCAAGCAAACGTCTACTTTTCCTCTCACTTTGAAACACATCAGTGTTCCTGCTCTGTGGTCTAAGGTCAGCGATTTGCCTGGATACCACTTGTCACTAGAGCGACAGTGGGCAGAAGCTCCAAAAGAAAGGTAAACAGTGACCTCAGTGACCTTTGACCTGTCTGAACAATCTCCTTCAGCCTCTATTGATCCCAGAGATTCTTTTAGTTTGGTGTGACACAATTCTCATCATGCATTTTTTACATGGTTGCCATTCAACCATTGGCTGCTGTGTCCAAATAGAAGAGGATATATGAACTCTCGGATGATCGTCCTTTTGGTCCAGAGCACGTTATAGGATAAGCAAGCATGTCTCTTACAGCTCCGCAACGCAAACAGGCGGCTGAGAAGTTTGTTTAAAGGTTTAAGGTAAGGCTTAAGACCACGTATCACTAATAAGTTTCCAATATTCCTGAATAAATTAGAAGACACTCGCAATGCTTGATGCTGCACAAGTTCTGACGAGTTGATGGAACATTTCAGCAGAGAGCCAACTGGAATAATTTTAGCTCAAAATATTGATGGAAACGTGTCTTATCCATCTGCCAGGTTGCGACTTACAGTATTTATGTGGATCTCATCGTCCTTCTTTAGCTCTTACAAGAGAAAAATGAGAACAGCGATGTTTTTGCTGTTTTGGATCTTTGCTGCAGTGGAGACTTTAGTGCTTCAGCCAAGTAAGTACTGAGAGCAGCTACATAGACAAACACATTTCAACTTATTTTCTGGTTTCTCTGCTTGCCATATGTTTGTCCACCTTTGATAAAATTTCTTTTTCGTTACCAAAGCCTTGAATTGATTTCCCTTGGGTTCGTTTATCTCCTCCTACAGGTCTGAATGTATCATCTTCTCAGAATGTGTCTTTAGAGGGTGAGACCTGGACTGAACCGAGTCCTGATCACCTCCAGCAACATCCAGGAGTACGGGAAGAAAAGCTGAAATGGGAGAAAGAACCAGGAACCCATATTACTGTAACAATAACAGAGGAAGAGGAGAGTGATGGGGAAGACAAGCATCAAATCTTTAAAAAAGCAGAAGATGAGGATCAAGGTCATCAGGGTAAAAGAGTGGATGAGGAAGTAATTCAGGAAGACAATCGAGGTGTAGATCCATCTGTAGATGCTTCTCTTGCTTCTCTGTCTCCTTCTCAGTATATCTCATCCACCATAGCTCCACCTTTGATCACCACCTCCATCACCGCACAAGATCCTGCAGACATGAGACAGAGTAACCTTCATACTGAAGACCAAAATACATCTCTCTCAGCTCTAAAGAACACATCGCTATTGCTATCAACCAATCAGAACAGCACGCATGAAAATTCCTCACTGGATCAGGTCGAGAGTTCTGAAGAACACGTGGATGCTGCTCCTACAGCAATAGCAGCCAGAGCTGGACCTACTGCCTTGAGCTTACCCAGCACCTTCAAGCCCAAATCAAAGACCAAACATCCAAAAATTAAAGACAAACATATAGCAAAAACAAAGAAAAACAAGCTTCAGAAGGAGAAGAAAGTAAAGGACAAGAGCAACAAACCTACAAACCTGAAAAGGTTAAAACAGAAGAAAGATCAGCTGACTCCTGCCCCATACTTTCCATATTTTGAAGATCACTACTGCCCACCGGACTGTGCTTGTTATGGGAGGTGTGTATCAAATACAGCTTTACATATGCTGAGATTAACTTCCGTAAAATCCTGTGATTTTTAATTGGTGTGTGTGCTGTCTTGTTCTTACAGGGTGGTGCAATGTTCAGACAAAAGGCTGGAAAAGATTCCCTATGGTATTCCGTTCAATTCACGCTACATCCTTCTTATGAACAACCACATCAAGAGCATCCCTCTGGACCTGCTTTCAGAGTACCTTTCTATGGAGTTCCTGGTGCTGAGCAACAACCGTCTGGTAGACAGTTACATTGAAGGTGCCTTCGAAGGTGTTCAGGCACTGAAGAGGCTGTATTTAGACCAGAACGTCCTCCAGAGTGTCCCTACTGACCTTCCAGCCTCGCTGGAAGAGCTCCGTTTGGATGGGAACAAAGTGAAAGTGATGTCTGAGGTGGCCTGGTTTCGCTGCCCTGGTTTGCTCATCCTCAGCTTGAGCAACAACAGCTTAGAAAGTATGTCCTCCTCATTCCCTGTTGGAGTTTTATCTCCACTAAGCAGGCTTCGCACACTCAGTCTCTCCCACAACCGTCTTACTTCTGTCCCCTTACATCTCCCTGTTAGCCTTCAAGAGCTTTACCTCCGTGGTAACCTCATCCAACGCTTCCAGCCAGGAGTTTTTAATGGCAAGACGCAGCTTCAAGTGCTGGACCTCAGTGCCAACAGGCTGACCAACAAGGGTTTGGGAAAGGGTGCATTCATCAATGCCACCCACTTGGAAAGTCTCAACTTAGAAGGGAACTTCTTGAAGCAAGTCCCTCGTTACCTTCCACACTCTCTAAAGACCCTTAACTTAGAAGGAAATTCCATCTTGAGCATCAGCAAGGCCACATTTCTCTCACTTCCACATCTGGAGCACCTTGGCCTGGCCCGCAACAAGATCTCCAAGGTGGTGCCCGGAGCATTTCGGATGCTTCCTTTGTTGCACCAGCTGGATCTTAGCCACAATGTGCTGCACCAGGTCCCACGTCAGCTCCCGGCTTGGCTTGTTTATATTGCGCTCAACCATAACAAGATTCAGATGATTCCACGTGATGCTTTCTGCTTGTTCAAGAAGTCTGAACCAGCCAAAAGTCGTCTGGTTAAGGTGCAGCTGGAGCACAACCTGGTAGACATGGGCAACCTGGACAGTATGGCTTTCAGCTGCTTAAGAGGATTTCAGGTGGTGCACTTTTAGTGATGAAACAAGGGTACAAACTGATATAAAGAAAAAATATCAGAATAGGCAGCTTGTGCTCAAAGGTACAAGTAGGCAAGATGGCAAACATACACTATATTGCCAAAAGTTTTGGGACACCCCTCCAAATCATTGAATTCAGGTATTTAGGGGTTGGGCTTAGTTCCAGTGAAAGGAACTCTTAATGTTTCAGCATACCAAGACATTTTGGACAATTTCATGCTCCCATCTTTGTGGGAACAACTCCATATTACATTCATGTGCATGTAAAGGCAGACATCCTAGTTTTGGAATGGCTCAGAATCTCTGCTCTAATCGTTCGGGTTGAGGTCAGGACTCAACTTCCTCCACACCAAACTCCCTCATCCATGTCTTTATGGAGCTTGCTTTGGTCACTGGTGTGCAGTCATGTTGGAACAGGAAGGGGTCATCCCCAAACTGTTCCCACAAAGTTGGGAGCATGAAATTGTCCAAAATGTCTTGGTATGAAGCTGAAGCATTAAGAGTTCCTTTCACTGGAACTAAGGGGCCGAACCCAACACCTGAAAAACAACACCTGAATTCAGTGATTTGGAGGGGTGTCCCAAAACTTTGGCAATATAGTGTACCATAAATGAACTTTTTCTATATGCATTCTGTCTGATTCACAAGTACCAAAGTGCAACAAAGCCTACCAAAGACACAATGCATAGCAGCAAGGTGTCAATCCCGAGGCTTGTTTGAATTCTGTTTTTAACATGTTTTTGTCAAATTCACTATTTCCCTTGACAAGTTGACAAGGGCATTTTAAAGGCTTGAAAAGTGACCATTACCACTTATATCATCTGACCCCAAGTCCTTTTTTACACAAAAATAACACAAATATGGATAAAATGGCTCTTTTGTAACCTATATGTAAGTACATTTTGTTTGTTTTTTGTAATTACATTAAATTATGTTTTATAAAAGCAACTTCTTTCTCATCCTTTTTTTCTTCTCTGATTAAATACAGCAATCTGTTTCTCATTATAAATCCTGTATTTTTTTTTTCTCAAATTGCTTTCCTTTTTTCCGGATGAAGAAAAATGTAGAAAAACACATTGTTGTGGTTAAGGGTCTGGAAGAGAACCCTGAGTGTCATACATGTCTTTATGTTTCAAACACAATGGTGTGTGATAAAATGAAAAAAAAAATAAAAAAATAATCTGTATATTATAAAGAAGACCATTTAAAAGTTAAAGGCACTTTATTAGGAACACCAGTACTCATTTCCTGGTCTGTTTTCAATATTCTGCTGTCTAGTTTGATTCAAGATGTTCAAAAGTACAGTTATATATAGCAATCAGGTATAACATTATGACCACTGAGCGGTGAAGTGAATAAGACTGATGATCTCCTCATCATGTTACCTGTTAGTGGGTGGGATATATTAGGCAGCAGGTGAACATTTTGTCCTCAAAGTTGATGTTAGAAGCAGGAAAAATG
The DNA here is from genome assembly GCF_019097595.1 of Hemibagrus wyckioides. Taxonomy (NCBI): domain Eukaryota; kingdom Metazoa; phylum Chordata; class Actinopteri; order Siluriformes; family Bagridae; genus Hemibagrus; species Hemibagrus wyckioides. The sequence continues at coordinate 18,869,091 of NC_080728.1, read as the reverse complement.
GACAAGTGTAAGGATTTGAGCGAGTTTGACGAAGGGCCAAATTGTGATGGCTAGACCACTGGATCAGAGCATCTCCAAAACTGCAGCTCTTGTGGGGTGTTCCCGGTCTGCAGTGGTCAGTATCTATCAAAAGTGGTCCAAGGAAGGAACAGTGGTGAACTGGCGACAGGGTCATGGGCGGTCAAGGCTCATTGATGCACGTGGGGAGTGAAGGCTGGACCGTGTGATCCGATCCAACAGATGAGCTACTGTTGATCAAATTGCTGAAGAAGTTAATGCTGGTTCTGATAGAAAGCTGTCAGAATACACACAGTCATGTGCAACAGTAGTACGTGCAGTGTGACTTTCTGGAGCACTAAGTGATCTGTATGGTGCACATGTCTGGGTCGAGGAGCCTGATATCCTAAGAGAAATTGCTCCTTAGACGACATTGCGCCCGGTTGTGGGTGGAGTCTTTCCTGATGGGTTGAGTCTGTGCCCATGCTATCCTCAGAGTCTTGTTCTTGAATGACAGGAGTGGAACCTGATGTGCTGTTCTGCTCTTGTAGCCCATCCTCCTCAGGATTTTGAGCATTCTGATGCTTTTCTACTTACCATGATTGTGAAGAGTGCTTATTTGAGTTATTCATAGCCCTTCCTAGCAGTCTGGATATTCTTTATTGATGTCTGTCATGGACATTTCTGTCTGAAGTTTTTTGGCACCATTTTGAGTAAACTAATTTAAAAAAAAAAAATAGTGTGTGTTTCTGAAATACTCAAACCAGTCTGTCTGACACCGGGGTCCCTTTCCCTTTTTCCCCCCATTTTGATATTCCATATGCCACATGACTGCCTTATTTGTATAACTGCATGAATGAGCAGGTATTAGAGGTGTTCCTATTAAAGTGGCCTTGTGTGTATAATAAATATAATAACTAATGAGTTAAAAAGTCATACCATTTAATCAAGTTTACTTTAATGATATAAAGTCTTCCCATAGGGCCATATCTTATAAATTATGATTAATAAATAAGAAATTGAAATGTGATAATTTTAGACAGATAAACACACACACACACACACACACTAAATGATTGTTTCATCATTTCTACTGGCAATTGACAAACTTTAACCAGAACACCTTTTAGTTCCTATACAATAATAATAATAATAATAATAATAATAATAATAATAATAATAATAATAATAAAATAATCATTAGCTAGAGATAATTAGTATAATAATTAATTAGTTAATTAATAAGTAATAATTAGGATTTTATTTTAATTTATTTTAATTTAATAACTTAAATAAATAAACCCTGATTGATTTCTGACAGGACTTTTATTTCAGCAAAAAATAAAATTAAATTAAATAAAATACATTTTTTTTGTTTGTTTGAATGAGGTGATTACACACATCCAGCACTAGATGGCAGAAGTGCACGACTTTTCTTTCATTTATTTTCTCTTGTTTATGATTTATTTCACAAATTCATATGCAGTGTTAGTGTAGGGATATATACTTTTACAGAAAATGTGAATCATCGTTATTTTACAGGATGACTTTTGTTGATTTGTTTCTGAAAAGTCTGAGCTGAGTTTTAGTGTGAGCAAACACTCTTACTGGTCTGAACTGCTTTTCAGTGTGTGTGTGTGTGTGTTCTTAATAAGCTTTCACCAACCACAAAAGTATCAAGAATGGTTGAATGCAATGCAAAGGTAGCGAGAGAGAGAGAGAGAGAGAGAGAGAGAGAGAGCAAACAACAAATCCAGCTTGTGAGTCTGCTGAATTCCATGTGTCTAAGAGTGATGCTGGAGCTACGTGGCAGTGTGAGACAGCTGTAAAGATGGAGGGGGGAGCGAAAGAATGGTAGAAGGGGAAAGGAGGAGACAGGAGAGAGAGAGAGAGAGAGAAATAGAGAAAGAAATTTGGGTTGAAGGTGAAGAGCTGCTCCAGCGCTTCCCTCTAATCCAGCAGGACCCTGACCACTGCTCTCTCTCTCTCTCTCTCTCTCTCTCTCTCTCTCTAGCTTTCCTTCCCTCATTTCATGGCATGCTTGGACATGTGTTTTGAGCTACATTTTAAAAAAAGGGGATTAACCAGGATAAAAACCCGAAGGCTGAGAAAAAAAGAAGCTGCTTTAGAGACACACAACCTCAGGCACAACTTCATTCAGGGGGGTTAGTTATAATAAATTGGGATCAGTCCACGGATAGTTGAAAGGGTTCGAGCATCACTCTCTCGACCGTTGCACTTTGACGTCCTCGCTCCTTGATCCCGTGAACCCTTCCATCCCGAGGTGGTTTGGCCCAGCGTGTACTTTTATTGAATTCAGACCACGTGGACGAGCCGTCCGAGCTCGCATAATGGCTTGTCATGGTTTAAGAATGTCTAGGGGGAAAATGGGAAGAAGAAAAGAGAGAGAGAGAGACAGAGACAGAGAGAGACAGAGAGAGAGAGGCAGGAAATTAAACCACACCCTGGAACAGAAAGGAACACAGACCATCTCTGAGAAGAGGATGAATTTTAAGTCTGAAAAACTTTTTCTTCTTTAAATAAACTAAAGCATCGTGACATTTTTCCTTCGTTGCACTTTATCCTTTTTTTAATATTAAATATTTATATATATTAAGCTCACAAAGCTCATCAGCAGGACCTACATGAGGTGCTGCTGTTCCAGGAGCAGGAGTGAGGTGGCGCCTGAGTCAGGGAAGATGAGAGCAAGTCACACACACACACACACACACGCCCACACACACACACTTTTACACAAACCTAACACACACACACAGGAGACAGGACCATGAGAGCCAGACGGACCTCAATATTCACACACTCCCTAGTTTGCACACATACTAACTCACACACACACAAACACACACACATTTGCATATACACACACACTCACTCTATAACCTTTGAGATTTCTGTTTCTTTATTTTAACAGGGTTTGGTGTGGTGCAGAAATAAAGGGATGTGCAACTTCATGTATGCACGGTGCATAAACACACATATCTGTTTACACACACACACACACACACACACATGTATTCTGTATATCTCTGGGAAAATGAGAGCAGAGGCTCCACAAGGGGGCTTTGCTTTGCAGGACAGGCAGAAGGCGAGAGGGAATCTCTCTCTCTCTCTCACTCTCTCTCTCTCTCTCTCTCTCTCTGTCTCTGTCTCTCTCTCTCTCTCTCTCTCTCACACACACACACAAACACAGACACATTTGCAACGTCACCAAAAAGCTCAAAATCAAACATGTAGCACATTTAATCATCCCAGCTAAAGATTTTTGTAAATGAAATCCAGCTGTTTATTTGTTTGTTTGTTTATTTATTATGAATTATCTGATTTATTCATCACTAAACATACAGATTTTACTGTAATACCACAGTTGCATTATCTCAAACTGTGCCTTAAAGTAAGTTTATATCTATCTATCTATCTATCTATCTATCTATCTATCTATCTATCTATCTATCTATCTATCTATCTATCTATCTGTCTGTCTGTCTGTCTGTCTGTCTGCCTACCTGCACTGAGTCTTTATTTAAGTCTATGAGTCAAATGAATTGATGTAAATTACCACAAGACTGAATAGCATCATGTTCCTTCCTAAATGTTGATGAACTGAATGTTGACCAGTTAGCTACTGAAACACAGGCTAATTATTATATGCATTTTGTTTATTAATTAGAAAACCTGTTACCTTGCTCCTGCTTTCTCCTGCTACTTTGCTGTTACGTAGTGTGCTAATGCTAAATTTCATGATTTGCTCATCTTAACTAATGTAATGTAGCCTCTAACACCCCTCCATCCCCCACCACCCAAAAGCATTCAGGTGTCCCTTTAAAAAGCCGAAACGCCGTCTTCACGAGCATTCCAAACCAGCATTTAAACAGGTTTTGTGGTGGCTAATAAATAGCTGAACTGAATCTCCGCAGGAAGTCTTCACTGCTGGACTTCCTGTTTCCATGGTTCCAATGGACTGTGTGACAGGAGGCCACGGGGTGGCTGTATTGTAGAGATACAAATGCGGAATCACGAAATGCTGGCCTGGTGTTCTTTCCCTGATGGAGACAATCTGCTGGAGGACGTGGTGTTTCCTTCTGGAACAGACGTTACCTAAGCAGCCTGAACCATGGGCTTGTTTTTTCCTCAGTCATTTCTCTGTGGCAGATTCATAGGCCGAGTGGAAAACAGGCTCTTAACAGTCTGGGCTCATGACGCAGCTTTTTTTAAAAAACATTTTGTTATATATTCTCCAGCTGACTTGCAGCAGTTTGTAAATTTCAAGGTTTTTTGTGCAATTGGAGGTTTACCACAGTGTGTACACCCTGAATCTCATGATTCCTGTCTCACCCAGTGTTGGTAAATTGGTTACTTTATTTTAAAACAGACATTAGCAATAAATAACATGACTTTTTTGTACCTCATATCAGGTCTGCTGGTTATACAAGGTTCACTTAAACCTACCACCAGTTTGTAAAGCCAGTAACCAATCAGTGATCACCAACCACCATGACCGATTACTATTGTTCCCAGTGACCATTCACTGTCTTCTGTCACTGTCTTCTGAACCCAGCACTGATCGCCACTGGTTCCAACAACCAATCCATGATTGCTGTGACTCCCAACGCTCAATCCTTAATCACAGTTGTTCACAATGACTAATCCCTAATCACAGTTGTTCACAGCCACTAATCACTGGTCATAGTTGCTCACAATGACAAATACCTGATCATATTGTCTTTCAATAGTCAATCCCTAATCACAGTTTTTCACAATGATTAATCCCCAATCACAGTCATTTACAATGACTAATCACTGGTCACCGTTGTTCATAGTGACCAATCCCAGATCACAGTTATTCACAATGACAAATCCCTGATTACAGTTGATCACAACGACCAATTCCTGACCTTCGCTGCTTCACAATGACTAATCCCTAATCGCTTTTGCTCACAATGACCAATTCCTGACCATCACTGTTTCACAATGACTAATCCCCAATCACTGTTACTGACAATGACAAATCCCAGATCACAGTTGTTCACAATGATTAATTCCAGATCACAGTTCAAAGACAAATCACTGATTATTGTGGTTCCCGATGGCCAATCCCAGATTCCATTTATTCACAAAGACTAATTCCTAATTACATTTGTTTACAATGACCAATCCCTGATCATTGCTGTTTCACAATGAGTAATCCCTGGCCTCTCTTATTCACAATGACTAATCCCAAATCACAGTTGTTCATACCGACTAATCCCAAATCACTATTATTCACAATGATCCCAGATCACAGTTGTTCACAAAAACTAATCCCAGATCACAGTTACATATGAAGACAAATCACTGATCACAGCTATTCAATGACTAATCCCAGATCACAGTTATTCACAAAGACAAATCACTGATCACAGCTATTCACAATGATTAATCCCAGATGACAACTGCTCATGATGACTAATCCCAAATCACAGATCACTGTGGTTCACGATGGCCTGACCAATCATTGGGGTTTCACAATGACTAATCCTTGACCTCTGTTATTCACAATGACTAATCCCTGACCTCTGTTATTTACAATGATTAACCCCTGACCTCTGATATTCACAATGACTAACCCCTGACCTCTGTTATTCACAATGATTAACCCCTGACCTCTGTTATTCACAATGATTAACCCCTGCCCTCTGTTATTCACAATGACTAACCCCTGACCTCTGTTATTTACAATGACTAACCCCTGACCTCTGTTATTCACAATGATTAACCCCTGACCTCTGTTATTCACAATGACTAACCCCTGACCTCTGTTATTCACAATGACTAACCCCTGACCTCTGTTATTCACAATGATTAACCCCTGACCTCTGTTATTCACAATGATTAACCCCTGACCTCTGTTATTCACAATGATTAACCCCTGACCTCTGTTATTCACAATGATTAACCCCTGACCTCTGTTATTCACAATGACTAACCCCTGACCTCTGTTATTCACAATGACTAACCCCTGACCTCTGTTATTCACAGTGACTAACCCCTGACCTCTGTTATTCACAATGATTAACCCCTGACCTCTGTTATTCACAATGACTAACCCCTGACCTCTGTTATTCACAATGATTAACCCCTGACCTCTGTTATTCACAATGACTAACCCCTGACCTCTGTTATTCACAATGATTAACCCCTGACCTCTGTTATTCACAATGATTAACCCCTGACCTCTGTTATTCACAATGACTAACCCCTGACCTCTGTTATTCACAATGACTAACCCCTGACCTCTGTTATTCACAATGATTAACCCCTGACCTCTGTTATTCACAATGATTAACCCCTGACCTCTGTTATTCACAATGATTAACCCCTGACCTCTGTTATTCACAATGACTAACCCCTGACCTCTGTTATTCACAATGATTAACCCCTGACCTCTGTTATTCACAATGACTAACCCCTGACCTCTGTTATTCACAATGACTAACCCCTGACCTCTGTTATTCACAATGATTAACCCCTGACCTCTGTTATTCACAATGATTAACCCCTGACCTCTGTTATTCACAATGATTAACCCCTGACCTCTGTTATTCACAATGATTAACCCCTGACCTCTGTTATTCACAATGACTAACCCCTGACCTCTGTTATTCACAATGATTAACCCCTGACCTCTGTTATTCACAATGATTAACCCCTGACCTCTGTTATTCACAATGATTAACCCCTGACCTCTGTTATTCACAATGACTAACCCCTGACCTCTGTTATTCACAATGACTAACCCCTGACCTCTGTTATTCACAATGATTAACCCCTGACCTCTGTTATTCACAATGATTAACCCCTGACCTCTGTTATTCACAATGACTAACCCCTGACCTCTGTTATTCACAATGACTAACCCCTGACCTCTGTTATTCACAATGACTAACCCCTGCCCGGTCACAGTTGAGAAACAAGTTATGATCTATTACTTTGTAGGCTAATGATACATTATTCTTCTCTGAAGTCTTCCTCCTGTGTAGATATGCAAATGATCATGATGATATTCAATGAATATGCAAATGAGCTCATTAGAGGACTTTTTGATCCTGCATTAGCTACTTTCCCCTAAAAAAACTAGCAGCGCTGATCTCAGCCAAACGCACTAGCCAAGGAAATACACACTCATCAAATAAGAGCTGCTGGTTTTACACTGAACATCTCTCCAAAGATCAAGTTACACAATCTGTGTGTGTGTGTGTGTGTGTGTGTGTGTGTGTAAGAGAGAGACATAGATGCTTTCTTCTTCTTCTTCTTCTGAACAGGAGGTGGATCTCGTTCAGACACAATTGTTCTTTTATACGAAGCCAAGGCCGCCAGGAGGATTTGTGTGTGTGTGAGTGTGTGTGTGTGTGAGTGTGTTTGTGAGTGTGTTTGTGAGTGTGTGTGTGCGTGTGTGTGTATGTGTGAGTGTGTTTGTGAGTGTGTGTGTGTGTGTGGAGTTTGGTGTTTTGGCTTTCTCTCTGGACTTTGATAGTTATATTGGCACACTATAATTATTATCATACCTTCTTGTTTCGTCTCAGCAGGAACGATTATTAAATGAGTATCTCCTCTAAATATGAGTGGCAAAAAATATTGGCACCCCTAAACAAAAAAATAACTCCTTGTTGTGTGGTGTACAGCTTACTGCCAAACAGATTTTTTTTTTAAAGCAATCGGCTAATGAAGGCCGTTAGATGATCGTGTGTCTCGTTTTGCTCTTATTGGTTTAATAAATGTCATTTATATGATATGATTAACATTCACAAAGATACCACATGTGTCAGATGATTTTTGTTTAAAAAAATGAAGACTGGCTGTTTATTCTTTATTTGGTTTTTATTACTATATGTTGATCATGTACTTAACTCTAGTCTCCATATATAAATATAAAAAATTCTTCATGCTCTATTATCAAATCTATCCTTAGTTATTGCCCTCAGGATAAAGACATTTGAGCTTTCAATATAATGGAAACCACACAAAGTCAGGAAATGGAGTTCAACATGAAGCACAATAAATAACACCATTAAAAGTCAATCGTTTTCGTTTTCAAACTCTGTATATTTCACCATTTTTTGTTTGATTGAAAACTAGATTTTAATCTCAATTTTTATTAAGAAATGTTTAGTGAATGAAGAGGTGTTAGAAATGACTTCAGAAATGATCTAATCTAATCCGATCTGATCTGATCTGATCCGATCTAATCTGATCCGATCCGATCTAATCTAATCTGATCCGATCCAATTGACTCTAGTGAATGAAGAGGTGTTAGAAATGACTTCAGAAATGATCTAATCTAATCTGATCTGATCTAATCTGATCCGGTCTAATCCGATCTAATCTGATCCGATCCGATCTAATCTAATCTGATCCGATCCAATTGACTCTAGTGAATGAAGAGGTGTTAGAAATGACTTCAGAAATGATCTAATCTAATCCGATCTGATCTAATCTGATCCGGTCTAATCCGATCTAATCTGATCCGATCCGATCCGATCCGATCTAATCTAATCTGATCCGATCCAATTGACTCTAGTGAATGAAGAGGTGTTAGAAATGACTTCAGAAATGATCTAATCTAATCCGATCTGATCTAATCTGATCCGATCTAATCCGATCTAATCTGATCCGATCCGATCTAATCTAATCTGATCCGATCCGATCCAATTGACTCTAGTGAATGAAGAGGTGTTAGAAATGACTTTTAGACACAATCTAATCTGATCTGGTCTGATCTAATCTGATCTGATCTGATCTGATACAATCTAATCTAATCTAGTGAATAAAGAGGTGTTAAAAATGACTTCAGACATGATCTAATCTAATCCAATCTGATCTAATCTGATCCGATCTAATCTAATCCGATCAGATCTAATCTGATCCGATCCAATCAACTCTAGTGAATGAAGAGGTGTTAGAAATGACTTTTAGACACAATCTAATCTGATCTAATCTGATCCGATCTAATCTAATCTAGTGAATGAAGAGGTGTTAGAAATAACTTCAGACACGATCTAATCCGATCTGATCTAATCTGATCCGATCTAATCCGATCTAATCTAATCCGAGCCGATCTAATCTGATCCGATATAATCTTATCTGATCCAATATAATCTGATCTGATCTAATCTGATCTTATGTGATCTAATCTAGTCTGATTTTATCTAATCTGATCTGATCTGATCTAATCTGATCTGATCTAATCTGATCTAATGTAATGTAATGTAATGTAATCTAATCTAATCTAATCTGATCATCTGCCATGTGATTAAACATTGCAGGTGGTGTGAATTAAAGAGAGGATTCACGTGAACTCGTGTTCACAATTCTGATAATATCCATAAAGGAGCTTGAACCATGCATACGTGACTCTCTATACAGTACCATGAGTATCAGGTGTGTCTGGAGAGCTTGTTCAATGTGTCTCATTTATCAACCTTTACCAAAGGTGTAAAGGATTTTCCCTGAGCCAATTCTAAGTTTAAGATCAAGTGGTTAAGGCTCTGGCTCAGTGATCGGAAGACTGGGATTCAAGCCCCAGCACCGCCAAGCTACTACCGTTGGGCCCTTGAGCAAGGCCTAACCTTAACCCACCCTGCTCCAGGGGCACTGCATCATGGCTGAACCTGCACTCTGACCCCAACCCCCAAGCATGGGATATGTGAAGAAAGAATTTCACTGTGCAGTAATGTTTATGTGACAAATAAAGACAATTTAACTGGAAAAAAACCCTGCCAGATTTCTAAAAGCCTCTTCAGCACTGATTTTCCGCATGTTGATGAATCAGTTACATTGGTTACCATAGAGACACACACTAACTCTTCCTCCTTTTTAGAGGGTGCCATTACTTTTGCTCTAATTGGAATGACTAGTATTTTTTTGTTTTGTTTTGTTTGGTTTCAATCTATGGGTTTATTTTCAGATACTATTCGTTCAAGTCATCAAAACAAAAACCTGAGGTTCTGAAATCTTCGTTTCATTTGTGTAAAACTGAAATAAATAAATTTACAATTCAATTTGAAATAAATGAATTAACGATTCAAACGAACTCATTATGAATCATTAATTATACATTTTGAAGCTTGTTCATATGAACAGGTCTTCTTATGCATCAGTAACACAAGACTAGTAGTAATGATTCACTCTAGAGGAAAGGGTTGGTGCCAAAAATATTGGAACAATCATTTCTACTGGAAACGAAGGGTGCCCAATAACTCTGGAGGTGACTCTGGTGTAAAAAGAAGAAAGAAACCTCGAGCACTGAACCCGGCCAACACGCTCACCATGCTTACGAGAGGAGAGAGTGCAGAGAAGAGCAAGAGCAGATGTTTCAGATATGTATCTTGCGAAAGTTGTGAAGCCAAATGAAGTGAAGACGACTGGCCATGATGGAACGAGGAGAAATGCCAATTGTGGAGGAAAGTGATCCATCACTTCATGCACTGCACTTAGTGTTAGCAGGTAAAAAGAGGAGAGCAGAGTTCACCAGCGCTCTGCTATACAGCAGCTGGGTTTGGAGACACACACACACACAGACACGTGTACATGTAGAAAGAGACACAGCTGGCAGACGAATGAAACATGGAGGATGATGGAGAGATAAATCTGTGGGTTAAATCAACTAGTACTTTTGTGGTTAGAACCATCAAATTGGCAGGTGTCACAGAGGGACAGTGAACACACACACACACACACATGCTAGTTGAAATAAATGTATGTCCTAAAATGGACACTGGAAAAAATTCTGAAGTGACTTTTTTCTTTGCTCTAGTTAAGCGTCACTTCATCTCTTCATCTCAAAGTGGTGAAAAATCTTTTTTGTGTTTTTAAGTTCATGTAGTCGACCAGGTGAACGTCGATATCTTCAACTTCTGCTATTTTTTCAGTGTAAAAGCTTGACTGTGATGCTGCTTCAGAGCATAGTTTCGTAACTCCATGGGAAAGAGCCGTGCTTCATAACCACCGCTGCGTCTAAATTACACGTATGAAACGTTCTTCCTTCCTTCAGGGTTTCTTTCTTATGTCGTCTCAGGGAGTTTTCCCGCACCACCATCATCATCTCCGGCTTGCTTCAAGAAATAAAAATGCGTTTAGTAAATGTACATATTTCTGTAAAGCTGTATCCATGATTAAAAGCGCAGGGACAGCACGGTGGCTTAGTGGTTAGCACTGTTACCTCACAGCAAGAAGGTCCTGGGTTTGAATCCTGGGTTCAAACAGGCAGGGTGGAGTTTGCATGTTCTCCCCGTGCCTGTGTGGGTTTACTCCAGGTACTCCAGTTTCCTCCAACAGTCCAAAACATGTACATTAGGTTGACTGGTAATTCTAAATTGCCCATAGTGGTCTGTCTATATGTGTGGCCCAATGTGTGCTGGGATAGGCTCCAGCAGATCTCTGTGACCCTAATTAGGAATCAAGCGGATATGTAAAATGGATGTATTCCTGCTTCGCAAACACTCTTCCTGGGATAGACTCCAAATCCGCCACGACCCTGACCAGAATAAAGTGCTTACTTTAAAAAAAAAAACCATGAATCGATGGAAAAACGTCCAAATTTGCTGTTTTCTCTCCGAACTGGCCGTATTTGATGATTTCTGTCAGTAGTTTAAAAGTTTGGCATATAAAACAATACGCACTAATGACCACCGGGTTTAGACTTGGCGTGTTGTACGGTAAGTGCAGACCTGGCAACCCTCGCACCGCTAGCTAATCGCAATCGGCTGGATTGTTATCGGCTGGACCAACAATATGTAACATCTCAAACACGATGGCTGTGAGATGCGCAAAAGACAACAGTGTGAAGTAAATCGCTAAAGACGCAGCACAGGAAACGTTGCTCACGCTGCTCGAGGGACGTAAGAAACTGTCTCAAAAGGAGTGTAAAAACAAAACCCAGGCCAATGCCGCTGAAGAACTTCATGTGAAGTGCAGACAAGGGTTTTTTTTGGGGGGGGACTGTGTTTCTTTGTCTGTTGAAAGGAAGGGTGTGTGAGCGTAGCAGCGAGTTGTCTTTGGAAGCGGGTCAGACTTTCCTTGGATACACACGAATCAGACTGGAAAATAATTCGTTACACAAGTACCATGAGTATCAGGTATGTCTGGAGAGCTTGTTCAATGCGCCTCATTTATCAGCCTCTAATAAAGGTGCAAAGAGTTTGTTTTTTTTTTCTAAGCTAATCTAAACTAAAAATAAAAAATCTCTGCCAGATTTTCTTCACGTTGAAGAAATGCCACTCAGTTACATCGGTTACCATAGAAACCCACGCTATCTCTTCTTCTTTTTCAGGGTGATAGGGTGCCATTACTTTTGCACTAATTGGAATGACTAGGATTTGTTTTGTTTTGTTTTAATCTATGAATTTATTTCTGGATCACATTCTTTCTTTCCAGCGCTTAGGTCTTCTTATGCATCATTAACATTAATCAAGACGAGCAGTGATGCTTCTCTCTAGAGGAGGATTAAATGTAAGGGTGCCAATACTTTTGGAACTAGCAAAAATCTGTGTAAAAATGGAAAGAAATAAATTTAAACGATTTGAACGAACTCACTAATTATTAATAACATATTTCAAAGCTGGTTCATATTAACACGTGTTCTTACGCATCAATAACACAAACAAACTTCATGTATGTGGAAGAGGGTAGAGTGCGCTTTACTTTTCAGTGTGTGTGTGAGGCGGAAAACGTGCAGTTAGCTAGCTTCTCACGTCTCAGAACGCACGTTTAAACCTATAGACTTCTTGGTTGTTAGCTGTCGGGGGATAAGGGAAGGCGGGAAGGTGGGCGGGGACTGGCTGGTGATCAGGTTAGGGAGGAAAAATGGGGGGGAGATCTGAACAAACATGATAAATGAGGCAAATATGTGTGTGTGTGTGTGTGTAGTGTTAGTATTTAACACCTGCAGGGAGAATTTGCCTAAAAAAACATCTGCACAGTTGTTTTTAAACAGTTTACTGAGGAACACTGAAAATGTCAGAATTTCCAAAAACCTCTGCTGAGACCTTTCGGGAAGATTCTGGAAAAACATTAGTGATGATAATAAAAGCAGATGCTCCCACCCTGACACATCCGATTGTGTAATGCTCAAAAATCCAAGCGCTTCCTCTCTCTCTTTTTTTTTTTTTGATTAAAAGAGGCATTAGGCAACGTTTGAGGAATCCTGAGATATAAACTTTGTCAGGATTGGAGAGGGCCAGTGAGAGGGGGGTAAAGAAGAGGAACAGTCTTCATCCTGGTACTCGAGTACTCTCAGGAGGAATACGTACACACACGTGGACACTCTCTATTAAAAAGCAGAAAGGAGAAAATCTGGTCCTGATGTATATATATATCGCTTGCTTTCGGCTTCGGTTCCTCACGCGTCTGCGAGACCGAGCTTTCAGTTTGAACTCTAAAGCTAACATTCAGCATTGCCTCACTGAGCTCTCTCACACATTCCTCTTCTCTCCATCATTTACTGCAAATCAGCATCACATCATTCCAACGAATTCTCATCAGCTTATTGTTCCCAGACTCCCCCTGATTCTTATCAACACCTCTATAGCTGTGTACCAGAATGTACACAGAAAGGTCTCTCTCTCTCTCTCCTTCTCTCTGTCTCACTCTCTCTCTCTCTCTCTCTCTCTCTGTCTGTCTCTGTCTCTCTGTCCTTCTCTCTGTCTCTGTCTCTCTCTCTTTGTCTCTCTCTCTCTCCTTCTCTCTGTCTCTCTCTCTGTCACTGTCTCTCTCACACACTGTGTCCTTCTCTCTGTCTCTGTCTTTCTCTGTCTCTCTCTGTCACTCTGTTGCTGTGTCTGTCTCTTTCTCTGCCTCTCTCTTTCTCTCTGTCCGGTCCATCTTTCGTTTTCTATCCACCTCTCTCTCTATATATCTCTATCTTTCTCTGTTTGTCTCTCTTTCTCTGTCTTTCCTTCTCTCTCTCTCTCTCTCTCTCTCTCTCTCTCTCCCTGCTGGGTTAACCACAGTAACGAGTGTAGACGTCTACTCTGTACTTACAGTACTGGCATGATAAACCCTACACTCCACAGGAATCGGTTCAGTCGTCCAATCAATCCTGTCTTTAAAAGCACCGCAGTTCAACTCACAAGCCACCAGAACACACAGGGGTCATTTTAAACACACGCTGTCGACTTCTATAATCTGACTGGACAGCAGTATGTTCTGTGTACACGCAGGAACTTGCTAAATTAGCAGATTAAAAAAGCTGTTGTTGACATGGTGAGGTTTCCTGTTAAAAAAAAGATGTTTATTTAACATGAATGGTCTCCATTTTCAGTGTTTTCCAACACTTTCAGAGCATCAGAGCATCTCCACAGCAGCAGGTGTTGTGTGGTGTTCCTGGTGTGCAGTGGTTAGAACCTACTAAAAGTGAAGAATAACCATGGACTCCCAAGATTTGGTCCAATCCCACAGAAGAGCTAGTGCAGCAGTAAAAAAGTGAAGGCCGGCTCTGACAGAAAGGAGTCAGATCACACAGAGCATCACAGCTTGCTGTATATGGAGATGCGTAGCGTCAGAGTGACCATGCTGACTCCTGTACACCACTGAAGGTCTGGTCTGATGAATCAGGTTTTTTTTACATTATGAGGACATCCAGGTGTGTGGTTTGGTGTGTCACTTACCTGGGGATGAGGTGTGTGGTTTGGTGTGTCACTTACCTGGGGATGAGGTGTGTGGTTTGGTGTGTCACTTACCTGGGGATGAGGTGTGTGGTTTGGTGTGTCATGAGATGGCACCAGGATGTGAAGAAGGAGAGATGGAGGAGGCAGTGTGCTGTTCTGGGTAATGTTCTGCTGGGAAACCATCATGGAGTCCTGCATTCATGTGGATGTTACTTTCACATGTATCACCTACCTAAACCAGACCAAATCCACACCTTCATGGTAAGATTGTTCCCTAAAAGCAATGTCATCTTTCAGGAACTGGTTGAGGAACATGACAAAGAGTTCAAGGTGTTGTCTGATCGAGCATCTGTGGGATGTGCTGGAGAAACAAGTCCGATCCATGGAGGATCCATCTCACAGTTAACAGAATTTAAAGGACATCATGGTGCCAGATATCACAGCATATTTTCGAGAGGTCTTGTGGAGTCCAGGCCTTGAAGCACAAAGCAGAACACATGATATTAAGCAGCAGTTTTAATGTTAATTTATTGAGCATGCAGAGACAAGATAAGGAAAGTCACCAAGTGTGTTTCCCAGTAACTTTCCGCGATTAGTTTGCTGAAGCGTTTTTATTATTATTTATTTGTTTTTTGTTTTTTTGGCTTCTATGATGGGGTGTTTTTGAGTTTTAGCTTTTCATTTAACTGAAACTAATCCCAGGAAACGTCCCATCATACTGAACCTCTACAGAACGCTCCAAAATGCAAAACAGAGGAATTTTGGCAAGAGCATCAGTCCGTATCATTACAGACCTTCGTCTAAAAGGTCGCGCTTTTGCATATGCATGTGCTCGTCTTTTAATTGTGTGTATCTGTGAGAAAAGTAAAAAGCTTGGACGTCTTCTATACATCTATAAGGCTTAGAAACTTTTTAAAAGCAGAACTCCACCCAGTGAAATGGTGGCCTTTCCAGCAGGCAGAGCCCCAGAGCCGAGCCAAACAAAAGGTCAGCCATCTTTTTTACTTCATCCGTTCAATAGCGAGTGTGTGTGTGTGTGTGTGTGTCTCTGATGGCTGCTCAGAGTCCCTGGTAACACTGATTGCCAGGCGAAACACTCTCTTTGTATGTGTGAGGCCTGGGAATTCCGCCATTTCTTGACTTGTATTTATCTAAAACTAAAGTGTGTGTGTGTGTGAGTGTGTTTCATCTACTACACTCTCCTTCTTTGTCTCTATTTATTTTGGGTGCCAAGAGTCAGCTAATCTCCAGCATTAGCAAAGACCTGATTTGTGTTTCTGTGAATCCATCCAGAGAAGCTTGTTTTGTGTTTTTTTTAGAATTTTCCTTTGTTGTATTTTTCAAAGCAAACGTTAAAAAAACATTAGAATTCCCTTTCAGCCAGCAGATAAACCTTCTCTTCTCCGTATCTCGGGCCTCTCCAGGGTCAAGAAGGCCATCGTAGTGCTTTTTTACGCGAACTCCACCTGCCATTTCCAGTCGTCCAGCATAACGTTCCATGACATAAACGTTCACGATTCTTTACCACTCGGAAATTGGACATTTTGCCAAAAATTCCTGAAGACTGGAGACGAGTCGAGTCGGGGAATAAGGAATGATTAGAAACACAGCAGACACGGCGTCTACGTCTGCTCTCGCTAGAGAGAGCGAGCGAGAGAGAGAGAGAGAGAGAGAGAGAGAGAGAGAGAAGAGAAGGATTTTTGCACTGGGTCTGAGTAGCGGATGGTGAAAACACTGTATATGTTCAGAAAGAAAATGAAATCCCAGAGAAACGAGAGAAACAGTGGATTTATATTAGATTTATATTAATAAGCTCATTACTTTATAGTACTTCACCAGCTTCCACAAGGACTAAAGGACACACCACATCCACATGATCAAAAATCTCATAATAAAACGTATAAAATGTGTAATCGTAATGAAATCACATCAAATATGAAACTTAGAGTCAGAGAAAGTCCACCACGTAGCCAGTTGGAATAAAAGGGCTATGATGATGTAATGTAGTGATATGTTGGAATAAAAGACGTTAAGGATAAATGCACTCTAGAGCTTTTCACTCTGAGCTTAACCCCGGGTTCTCGTCTCAGATTTTGCTCCCGGGGTAGAGCAACTTTTCACACGTGTAATTTAGAAGCAGTGATTATGAAGCACGTCATTTCCCCGGGGTTATGAAACTCTGCTCTGTAGCAGCATCAGAGCAACTTTTACATCGTAACTCCACCAAACGTGTGCAGTGTGATACGATGTTAGTTGCTTAGCAAAAGACACCCAACTGAACAGATTAACACCACTGACTCTATATTAAACAGGTGGTGTAGAATGGATATGATTTATAATCACATTTATATAATCTGGTCTTCCTTGTAGGGATTTTCACAAGTGAAATGTTTCCCCTGGGTCCTAGAAAACTCCAGATGAACCCAATCCTTTCACACCACACTGCTTATCCTTTACCTGGGATTTTTACACTGAATCCTGAGTATCTTCATAATCTGACGTTTCACACTCAACATTCCTAAACCCCGCCTTAACCTTCTGCTTATTTGCATATTCGAGCATCAGCAGCACTGATTGGATAAATCCAGCACAATATTTGTCCTGATCCTAACTGTCAACTGTCTCCTCTTCAATCTATCTGAGGTGATTTCCATCACTATTATTTTATTTTATTTTATTTTGTTTTGTTCTATTTTTTATTTTATTTTATTTATTTTAATTTTCTTTAATTTTCTTTAATTTAATTTTATTTAATTTTATTGTATTTAATTTAATATTATTGTATTTAAATTTATTTTATTTTTATTTTATTTCTGATATTTTTTATTTTTCCTTTAAACGCTGCAGCTATATTAGGTTTTCACATGCTGTTCAGTTTCCGATCTGGTTTCTGTTGCTAAGCAACTAGCCGTAAGATTCTAATGTAGCATCGTTTCGCACTGCACACGTCTAACACCGCGATGTGGAGTTTATGCTGTAAAAACCCTCAGAGTTTCATAGCCCTGGGGAAAAGCCATGCTTCATAACAATGCTTCTGAATTACGCGTGTGAGACTTTCCTCTACCCCGGGGGTAAAAGCGAGGTTTAGAACCAACAAGAACCCAGGATTAAGCTCACTCTACAGTTTAAGACTCCAACAGGGGTGGCTTTATTTCGGTTTTTGGATTGATTTACATCCTTCCTGATCAGTAATCTGCTCCTGAACCAATACACACCACTGACACAAAAATCACCATATAAATGAAATAAAAAAGATTTTAAGTGACTTTTCAAGAACCGGTCACCAATCCGAGGCTCAGCTTTTGTGTTTTAAAAGAAACAGATTGTATTGGATTTGTTTTATTAGGACAGAAAACAGAGCTTTAATGGAAATCTCACATTCAGTGGCTGTGATGGTCATGAGATGTGTCCAAAAAATACCCCATAAACGAACAGAAGAGCAGCAGTTGCTCAGGACCAGAAGAAAAAAGAAGCTTGAACCCAGGCTCTATAAACATGAAGCATTTTCTAACAGCGTGATAAAACAAGAACAAGCAAAACTACAAAAATTCACCACTACAACAATACGGCCTTGTTGCTGTCTGCAGAGTAACGTGGAGGAGGAAGACGAGGGAACGAGAGACTAAACAAGTGGAGCGTGTCATCAACCACAATCTGGACATGGGGGAGATTTTTCCATCATGGTTTGGTTAGAGAGAGTATCACATGTGGTCATGTGGGGTAGAAAAAAACAAAACGTGTGTTTAAATGACCTAAATCTTGGAAAAAATAAAAATAAAATCAAACCAAGAAAGAGAAAGAAGTGTGAAACATTTGTTGTTATTATTATTATTATTATTATTATTATTATTATTATTATTATTATTACAAACTGTATTTATTTATTTATTTATTTATTTATTTATTCATAATGTACATATATTCAGCTGAAGAGAGACGTCATGTATCAATACAACATTTCCCGAAAGTCTCCACACAAGGAGGGTGAACACCTTCTAGCAAAATGTCTTCCAAAATTTTTCATACTTGAAAAACAAACAAATAAACAAACAAACATGGATATTCTTGAAGGCTATTTGAAGAAAGAAAGAAAGAAAGAAAGAAAGAAAGAAAGAAAGAAATACTTGAAAACATAATACGTTTTTTAATTAATTGAATAAAAAGGTATATAAATATACTTAAAGGCTATTTGGATAATAAACAAACAAAACAAAGAAACAAACAAATACATATTTTAAAACATAATAATTAATTAATTTATTATATTAGTCAAAGGCTATTTGACTAATAAACAAGCTTACAAATAAATAAATAAATAAAATAGTTGGGTTTTTTAATAGTATTTATTTGTTTGTTTATTTAAATGAAGTCTTTAAGAATGCCCCTGATTAAAGAATACGGGAATCATTCTCATGGTTGGATCAGGAAGCTGTTGCGAGGTCGTGATGGACGTGTGTAACATGACGTGTGACGTGTGTAACATGACGTGTGACGTGTGTAACATGACGTGTGTAACATGACGTTTGTAACACGAGTTCATCATGAGTGGGAGAGACGACTCTAGGTGTGTTTACAAAGATACACAATTATGAATCATCTCCAGGAGGTTTTCTAAATAAAAGTGACATGTTGCTAAAAAGTGTGACGCTACATTCAGCAAGTGGCAGCGACAGAGCGAGAGGAGATCTTCCACACCTCCAATGAAGAATGAAGATATTTCTCTATTTATAGCGTTCCCAGTGTGATTACTTGTTCTTTCCGGACCTGCCTGATCCATCCAGACGCTCCACCCCTGGTTGGAGTCTGCTGCTGTGGATAGATCTCCCGTGACCCAGAGAACTTCTGTGGACAGAACCACTTGGAGACCATCACACTGTCACTGAACTGCCGTTACATCTGTCAGATTGCGACGTTAAGGAATTAGTGCTAACTCAGAAACTACACTGACCTATTAGTTCCTCAGGAGCTTTTGGTTGCTGTTGCAGAAAGGACATCATCAACAGTTACATTATTTACTGTCCAGTGTCACCCAAATGAGGAGGAGGTTCACTTCTGAGCCTGGTTCCTCTCGAGGTTTCTTCCTCATATCATCTCAGGGAGGTTTTCCTCACCACCGTCGCCTCAGGCTTCTTATTAGGGATACAATAGTACTAAACTTTTATAATAGTACTAAACTTTAAACTTCATCATTTTTGTATATGTTTCTATACCTCTGTAAAGCTGCTTTGAGACAATGTCCATTGTTAAAAGCGCTATACAAACTTGTATTGAATTGAATTGAATATGTGTGAACGTAGCGTTCACTTCCTCAGTATATGTCGACGTTTGGGACACCGGGGATTACAAACTGTTAGCCTTTAATAAAAAATCTATGAAACAGTTTGAACTTGTCCTCTGGTTTATTGCTGTTATGTAAAAGTCTGCTCTGTTTCGTATTATTCGGTTTCTCGTGTGCATCCTGTTCGCTCATATTTGTTGCATTTTCATTTCCAAAAAGGCTTTTTCAAAAGACTTTGATATTGCACAGATGTTCACTTGAATTGGGCACACACACACACACACACACACACACACACACATGCTTAAACTGTTCGGAAAGGTATTGTGTAATAAATTGGCTGCTCTGAAACGATAGTGAATTTCCTACTGTCTGAATTTCACTTCATTCTTCATCACAAACAAACAAGCAAATAATCTCAAAATTTTCTTGCACCAGGTTCTGGGAAACTCGTTTTCTGACTTCGAGACACTCGAGTAAAGGCAAAAGAGCTGGCAGTGGCGTCTGGTGAGAGCAATAAATCCAAACCAGACTGCACCAGACGGTCCAATTAATTACAACTGGGAAAAAAAATGTTCTCTCACATGGACATCTCTGTTCTAACATAGCAACCGCTAATATATCCCGAAGTTCCAATCAAACATATTCCTCCTGTTACACACAACAAGACATAGACGATATGTTGTGTGCCTGGGAGCGCCGAGTTAAGGCGAGTCTTGACTTACATGAAGTTCTGGCACTTGTTAAGACATCTCTCTTTAATTTTTTTTTTTTTACGACTTTTACTGAGCCAATGGTGAGTCAAGCAGGCAAACAGAAGAACATTAAGAGTTATAGATGGACATCAAAGTCCAGCTCGGAGGCCTAATAATTATTCACATGCTGAGGGGAAAAGGATATGAAGAGGATAAAATCCACTTCACACACTTCCTGTTCCTGCATGCTGTGTAGAGAAAGTGCTGGAACTGCTGCTGATAAGCCTTTAAACGTTGGGAACAGTTAGTTACTGAGAATAACAAGTACTTTTTATGGGTTAAACTGCTTTAGGCATCTCTGAAATGTTCATGGGGAACAGTAATGAGCTACAAAACCCAAGCTTTTCACACGCTAATGAAGGATTAATATTTAACCTTCATAAGCTAACCTTCTCATTTGCATATTCGCGTATCAAGAACTCTGATTGGATAAATCTAGCACGCTTTAAATAGTGGCTCATCTCGCGCTTACACGTTCATTAGTGTGAAGAAAAAAAAAAGTTCAGGTCAGTTTTTCCTCACGCGAGCAGGGTTCACAGCGCTATCATCTTTTGCATCTTGCTCTTTGTTTTTGTTATAAAGTTTATAGTTAGATAACCAGCTGTCCATTCACTGGGTTTTCACCTGATATGAGGTTTTCACACGTGTTTTCTGTTGCTAAGCAACAAGCCAAAAATCACAGTTAACACTATTAAAGCCGTTCAGAAAAAAAAACATCCATTCTTCCTTAAATAAATAACATATCGATCTATTTCTCTTTATATTTCACTTTAAAATGCTACACTTTTCATGAGTGTGGCTAATACAAGTTAGCAAGTTTATTAGTACTGTGTTCATTAGCATCCATGAATTCAACAAACTAGCTGGCTAGCCAGGAAAAAAATGTAGCTAGCTACACTGAATACTGTTCACGAAATGTTTGGATTGGTCACTCAGCACCTAAACGATGGCCACCGGATATCTATTATTCATTATTCATTTATTAAAATCATTAAACAGAGTCAAAGTCGAAGAAGCACGGTTTACAGAAACAAACACTGACAAAGCTGTTCATCGTTCAGCGTAACTGAATGCAGTCCTCTTAATGAGAGTCCTAAATGAGTCACAGCTGAGGAGCTGACCGGTGTTTGGGAGTGAAGTAATGACCAGACCGGTTTAGAGAAGCGCCATGTGGTTTTGACGAGGCTGTGGACGGGACAGGAGTGTAAACAGGGACGAGAGTAAATAAGACATGTGGGTGATGTAGTGGAGTGAATTCAGCTTTTATAGAAGATTCACTCAAGAAAATATCCTTTTTATGCTCAGTAGAGTCTATTCATGTCAAGGAGTATTTACGTTGACATTTATAGCATTTGGCAGACACTCTTATCCAGACTTACATTTTTTATCTGATTTTATACAGCTGAGCAATTGAGGGTTAAGGGTTTTGCTCAAGGGCGTGGCAGTGGATGATGGGATTCAAACTCATGACCCTCCATTCAGTGGTCCAACATCTTAACCACTAAGCTACATTATCCCTTTATTATCCCATTTATTATCCTATTTATTATCCAGACTATTCCCATTTGTTCGCTCCCAATGGTCATTTCCCATTTCCCATTTTATTATCATTTCCCATTCCCATCGTTTCCCATTCATGAGCATTTCCCATTTTATTATCATTTCCCATTTATCACCACATCCCATTTATTATCATTGTGACCATATGTAGCAGATGCGGTACACAGTGAAATAAAACAACGGGTCCTCTAGGATCATGGTGATCCATAAAGACACAGATCTACCTAATATAACACAGGACTAAGGACTAAAAAAGTCCCTCCAGATATCTTACAAAGGTTTTTTGTAATTGTTACAGCCCAAAATGCTCCAGATTTGTAATGAGACTTGTTTTTTTGAGGAGAATTGGTGAAATCACAAGCACAGGATTCTTCTTTTAAACTCCTACAAGTGAAAAGACATATGTAATGACTTTCTATGAGAGCTGTAGTCATGAATGGAAAAGGGATTTGGTAGTTTAGTGGTTAAAGCATTAGACTAGTGTAGTTCCAATCCCAGGTCCACCAAGCTCCACTGCTGGGCCCTTGAGCAAAGCCCTTGAACCCTCAATTGCTCAGTTGCATAAAATTGATATAAAAATGCAACTGAGTGTGTTTTGTGATGATGTCACACGACACATGAACGAAAATTAGACCCAAACAGAACACAAGGGTGATCTAATCATTACTAAACTTCTTATTTTGGGTCCAAATTTCCAAAAAACTCTTCTCCGTCATGATAGATCAGAGGATACTGTGTTAAACTGTGCTTGGGTAAAATAGCCAAGCTCTTTCAGTAACTCACTGTTCCAGACAGAGACGTGTGAAACTTTTTTTTTTTACTTGCTGTCATTAGACACTACGACATGACTCCACCCTGGCAGCCTGAATGTGATGGAGAGCCGTGGAGCAGGATGGACACTGCACTGGCTTTTAATTAGTCCAGAACTTTCTTAGTTAAATATAGTCTTGTTCTGCCAATAATCTGATATACACTGTATTGCCAAAAGTTTTGGGACATCCCTCCAAATCATTGAATTCAGGTGTTGTTTTTCAGGGGTTGGACTCAGCCCCTTAGTTCCAGTGAAAGGAACTCTTAATGCTTCAGCTTCATACCAAGACATTTTGGACAACTTTTTGGGGATGACCCCTTCCTGTTCCAACATGACTGCACACCAGTGCACAAAGCAAGGTCTATAAAGACATGGATGAGTGAGTTTGGTGTGGGGTCCTGACCTCAACCCCACAGAACACCTTTGGGATGAATTAGAGCAGAGACTGTGAGCCAGGCCATCTCGTCCAGGATTCGTGCCTGACCTCACAAATGCATTTCTAAAGGAACGGTCAAAAATTCCCATAAACACACTCCTAAACCTTGTGAAAGCCTCCAGTCTCTGGGACAACTCCATATTACATTCATGTGTATGTAAAGGCAGAAGTTCCAAAACATTTGGCAATATAGTGTGTATAACACCACATAGACCTTATAAAGTAGGACACAAGTGTGTCAAATCCATACACAGAATGGATGAAATGATGAAATGGGAACTGGAGACAACACCAAAACAGAGAAAAACATGGCAGCTGTTGCCATGGAAACCGTGATGCAAAGGACAAACCCGTGGCAGACTTCAGCCAGCAAAGCTGATCACGAGATTTTATTTGTTTTCACATGCATTTTTGTTGTTGTTGTTGCTTTTGGTCCTGATGCAGCCTCGGTCTTGTCATTGGTCTGTTACCTTTAGTGTTCACCTCTTTTGTGTTTACTTTGTCTATTTGTCCGAGAAGTCTTTATTATTTGCTTTATTAATGCTTTTTTTCCCAGAGGCCAAAAAATAATTTGTGCCCATGATTGAGTGTCTTCGTCAAGTCTCACACCACAGTGGTGGTTAATATGAAGCTCATATGAAAGTAGACACTCAGGATTTTGTACAGAGTTTGTAGTATTTCAGAAGGATTTCTGATTTCCCCTAGCCTACTAGGAACAATACATTCATGGAAAAGCTCCAGGTTTGTTTTTTCCACACAGAAATGTTTGTATCTTCAAAGTAAATGTTGATATTAAACCCTCTTCTCCAAGTGCTTGTCCATCTAAAGAGCAGCTAAGAGTTGATCTTCAACCGGTAAAATTCTGTGTAAGGTTCTCCAACAGAGGGAAAAACAGACTCATTTTATATCCGACTCACAGCCTGAACATCATTCGTTTCTTTACACTGATTGAAATCCTCCCATAAGTTATTATATATCACAGTCTCTGTGTTTGTACAACATAGTATTTTTATATTTGTGCATGTGTGTGATTTCTCATTTATTTCATAATGTGACCACTGTGACCTTCAAGACCCGGTTTCCTTGAACCACTAATCACAGAGCTGCTTTCATTTTCTCATGAAGCTTTATCAGGCTTCGAGTTAAACATGTGCGAGAACTGAGAAACCAGAAGGTCAGCTTAGGGGCAGTTGCGTATGAGGAAGTACTGATATTGTATGTTGACGCCACAGGGATTGATAAGGTGAGCACAGTAAACCCTTTTTTCCCTGCAATCAGACTTTCACTGCATTGCATCTCACTCATTGGCTTTTCCTTGATGGTTCTCTTCCTCTGCGCTTCAGCAGGTGGTGAAAAGGAAGGAAGCGAATGCTGCCGAGTGAGTTTGGCCTTCGTAGCAGGTCATTTCACAAACCTCCTGATGGATGTAACAGACCTAAACCTGGCCACAGCTTCCCAAAGCTCAATGAAGGAAAACCTGCCTCTATTCTGACCTCACCAAGAAAAGCAAAAATAGCAAGAATGCAGCTAATGCTTTACTGTAGTCTGAGATGAACGGAGGCAGGATGACGTGCATTAATACATGATTTTACATGAACACAGGAAATAAGACTTCATTCATAGACAGATTTTAATTAGCTACAGAAAACCCACAACATCTTAATGCTGCAGTAAAAAATTCAGAATTTCCTCTAGAGCAAGTTTCTCTATTTAGTTCAATAAATTCTCATCGTTTTAATCTTTCTTGATATTAATAACATTGACTTTGCTTTTTCAGAGAACTTTCAGAGAGAATGTCTCCTCCCGGGAAACAACGACGCTGTTTTTATTTTTTTGCTCAAATTATTATTAATTTTACATTAAGTGCAGGATCTCTTGAGGCAGAACAATCTTCTTGGAGTTTGACCCTTGACCTTAATTCCACACACAAATTTGCTTGTGTGTGTGTGTGTGTGTGTGTTGAGAAGCCAGCCATCAGATCAGATCAGAAGCAGTGCCAAGCCTTAAGCAGACGCAGCCACATCAGCCAGCGTCCGTTCTTTCCTTCTAAATTGCCTCCAGATTGTTTACAGCCATTGAGTCAGCAGCCCGAGTTGCAGACTCACACCGTGTGGTTACGAGCTCCTACACCATCTGCTAACACAATAAACAACCGACTATTTTTTTTTCCTCTACAGGAAACGAGTGTAGGTTAAACAGGTATGACGTTCCTCCTGACAGGTTATGTGTTTATAATCCTGAAAATCAGCTCTTGCTGTAAATGCAGCACACAGTGACTTTACCTCAGGATTGGCACACCATTGCACATGACATTTTAACTATGTCCATATTTCTACTTATATCACTATTCTGTTCACATCCATCCCCCCATCTCACTGTCCATTTTACTCTCACTATTCTGCTTGTTCCATTCTTATTTTATTCTATTGTTGTTTATTTTTTATTATTTTTTATTATTTACATTAAATTGCCATTTACTATTTGTATTATTTATTATTTAATTTTTTTGTATTATATTGTAGTGTATAGTGTATTTCGTATATTTTATTCTAGTTTTACATTTTAATTTAAATTGTATTCCTTATATTTTTTATGTTAGTTTTACTTTTTTATAAAAAAATAATTCTTATATTTTATATTTTAGTTTTTATATTTTTATTTAAATAGTATTTCTTATATTTTATATTCTAGTTTTGCATTTTTATTTAATTTATTTCTTATATTTTATATTCTAGTTTTACATTTTTATTTCCATCATAGGACAGCTGTAAAAATAAATAAATAAATAAATAAATAAATAAATAAATAAATAAATAAATAAATAAATAAATAAATAAATAAAATTCACTACATGTATTGGGTATGAATGTGTACGTCATAAATAAAATTTAATTCACAGCGACAGTGGTAGCTCAAGTTATTAAGGCTCTGGGTTGTTGTCCAGAAGATTGGGGCTGGCCAAGCTGCCACTGCTGGGCCCTTAAGCAAGGCCCCCAACTCACCCTACTCCAGGGATGCTGCACCATGGCTGACCCTGCTCTCTGACCTCAACCTCCAAGCATGGGATATGCGAAGAAAGAGTTTCACTGTGCAGTAATGTGTATGTGACAAATAAATACAACTTAACTGCTTACGTTCATCCTGGTTGCGTAGTGCATGATGTTTTACCTGTAGAGAATGCCTGGAGCTAAAGTTGCTTAGTAGCTAGTTGTGATAGTTAAGCAACTCTGCAACTGCTGGATCCTTCAGCAAAACCTTGAACCTTCATCTGCTCAGGGGCATCAATGAGATAAATGCAAGTTGCTCTCAGAAATGCATCTGCTAACCTTAAATAACCTTAAATGTAAGAGTGGAAAAATAAAGGGTTAGTCTTATATATTGGATAGATGACCTGGATCTTGAACTTATGTATACATATAAACATATATATATAAACTTATATATACTTATATATACTTCCTACACACACATATATACACTATATTGCCAAAAGTATTCGCTCACCCATCCAAATAATCAGAATCAGGTGTTCCAATCACTTCCATGGCCACAGGTGTATAAAATCAAGCACCTAGGCATGCAGACTGTTTTTACAAACATTTGTGAAAGAATGGGTCGCTCTCAGGAGCTCAGTGAATTCCAGCGTGGAACTGTGATAGGATGCCACCTGTGCAACAAATCCAGTCGTGAAATTTCCTCGCTCCTAAATATTCCACAGTCAACTGTCAGCTGTATTATAAGAACGTGGAAGTGTTTGGGAACAATAGCAACTCAGCCACCAAGTGGTAGGCCACGTAAACTGACGGAGCGGGGTCAGCGGATGCTGAGGCGCATAGTGTGAAGAGGTCGCCAACTTTCTGCAGAGTCAATCGCTACAGACCTCCAAACTTCATGTGGCCTTCAGATTAGCTCAAGAACAGTGCGCAGAGAGCTTCATGGAATGGGTTTCCATGGCCGAGCAGCTGCATCCAAGCCATACATCACCAAGTGCAATGCAAAGCGTCGGATGCAGTGGTGTAAAGCACGCCGCCACTGGACTCTAGAGCAGTGGAGACGCGTTCTCTGGAGTGACGAATCGCGCTTCTCCATCTGGCAATCTGATGGACGAGTCTGGGTTTGGCGGTTGCCAGGAGAACGGTACTTGTCTGACTGCATTGTGCCAAGTGTAAAGTTTGGTGGAGGGGGGATTATGGTGTGGGGTTGTTTTTCAGGAGCTGGGCTTGGCCCCTTAGTTCCAGTGAAAGGAACTCTGAATGCTTCAGCATACCAAGACATTTTGGACAATTCCATGCTCCCAACTTTGTGGGAACAGTTTGGAGCTGGCCCCTTCCTCTTCCAACATGACTGTGCACCAGTGCACAAAGCAAGGTCCATAAAGACATGGATGACAGAGTCTGGTGTGGATGAACTTGACTGGCCTGCACATGAACTTGACGAGTCCTTACCTCAACCCGATAGAACACCTTTGGGATGAATTAGAGCGGAGACTGAGAGCCAGGCCTTCTCGTCCAACATCAGTGTGTGACCTCACAAATGCGCTTCTGGAAGAATGGTCAAAAATTCCCATAAACACACTCCTAAACCTTGTGGACAGCCTTCCCAGAAGAGTTGAAGCTGTTATAGCTGCAAAGGGTGGACTGACGTCATATTGAACCCTATGGATTAGGAATGGGATGTCACTTAAGTTCATATGCGAGTCAAGGCAGGTGAGCGAATACTTTTGGCAATATAGTGTATATATATATATAGATAGTGTTTGTCATAAATACTGGAACATTTCAGCATCAACTGGTAGACTGGTAGAGTGTTTCCAATAATAAAACAGATTAAAGGGTGAAGCGAGCCAAATTTCTGAAAGAGATCCAGTGGATTTCCAGCCCAGCCGGCAGTGACAAGACTCTACCTGCCTTCTCTCGCTCTGATTGAGTCACGCGTTTCATTCACCACAGCGTTCGGCTTTTTCTGCTGCTGGTGAAGTCAAGTGCTTGATTTTAAGCAGGGTTTAAACACGACTCCTTTGAACTAAAAAGACTCTTTAAAGCACAGGGTGTGTGAGTGTGTGTGTGTGTGTGTGTGTTTTTCCCCCCTTTTGTTTTATCATGTACCTGTATCATCTGCAATCCATTCAGGATTAAATCGCCCTCACGTGTAATTATGGCTGACTTTGACTGTTTAGATGCGATCTGCTAAATAGGTACCTCAGGAACTCTGGAAACTTCCAGATGTCGTTATTGTTATTTATAAGAGCGACACGTCAAAATCGCTCTTCCCACACAAACGTTTGTGAGCACGCGAGAAAGCCCTAGCTTTGTTCATGCTTGGAGTAAGATAAATAACTGAAGCGTGTCGCTAACATGCTAGCGTATACTTCAGAGTGGTAGTGTTTACATCAGTGTGTTTTGCGTATACTTCAGAGTGCTAGCGTTTACATCAGTGTGTTAGCGTATACTTCAGACTGCTAGCGTTTACATCAGTGTTTTAGCGTGTCCTTCGGCGTGCTAGCGTTTACATCCCCGCGTGATTAGCGTGTGTCGGTTCTGCACATGGACAGTGAGTAGCAGTGACACAGGGACTTTGAGTAGGCAGCAAATTGACCACTTTGGCGAAATGACCGAGCAGTAAACTGCTAAACAGTGGGATAAACATCATTACACTGTGTTATGACATGTTAACAAATGAACACATGATGCTGCTGATCTCACAGCAACTTTAATTTAAAGAGAATTAAAGAGAAGCAGGACACGAGAATAACACCAGGATTTATTTACCAAAAACAACCAAGCAAAAAAAAAAAGTCTCTCTCTGTCTCTCTGTAGCAACTTTAAGACTCTCTCAATCTCTTTCTTTTTCTCTCTCTCTCTCTCTCTCTCTCTCTCTCTCTCTCTCTTTCACTCATTCTTCACTCTCTCCATGTGGTAAATAAAAGCCTCTTCCTCTGATGTTGTGTAATATGTTACTTCCTGTTTCTCACTTATAGCAGCTGTAAACGGTCTAACCCTCACCAGCTTCTCTTCTCTTCTCTTCTCTTCTCTTCTCTTCTCTTCTCTTCTCTTCTCTTCTCTTCTCCCCTCACTCTTCTCTTCTTTTCTCTTCTCTTCTCTCCCCTCACTCTTCTCTTCTCTCCTCTCACTCTTCTCTTCTCTCCTCTCACTCTTCTCTTCTCTCCTCTCACTCTTCTCTTCTCTCCTCTCACTCTTCTCTTCTCTTCTCTTCTCTTCTCTTCTCTTCTCTTCTCTTCTCCCCTCACTCTTCTCTTCTTTTCTCTTCTCTTCTCTCACTCTTCTCTTCTCTTCTCTCCTCTCACTCTTCTCTCCTCTCACTCTTCTCTTCTCTCCTCTCACTCTTCTCTTTTCTCCTCTCCTCTCACTCTTCTCTTCTCTCACTCTTCTCTCCTCTCACTCTTCTCTTCTCTCCTCTCACTCTTCTCTTCTCTTCTCCTCTCGTCTCCTTCCACTTTTCTCTTCTCTTCTCTTCTCTTCTCTTCTCTTCTCTTCTCTTCTCTTCTCTTCTCTTCTCTTCTCTTGTCTTCTCCTCCCACTCTCCTCTCACTCTTCTCTCCTGTCACTCTTCTTGCATTAACGTGATTGGTTAGTGATTTGGACCTGGTGTAATGAAGGCCGAATGTTCAGGTCTCTAAACAGACTAAATCTTCTGCTTGTGATATTCACATCTCTCTGTATCAGATTCTCAACACTCTTGTTTTTCGAACTGTTTATTTTTGAAGCAATGGAAAGAGTTACTCAGTGTAGAGTTACTCAGTGTTCCCACATAAAATCAAACATTTTATGTCACTATAAAATTTCTTTTCTTTTCTGTCGGTTATTTATAAAAAGTCAGATCCAGTGAAGCTAACACGTCTGATAACTGCTAGACGAAACATTCTGTTCTGTTCACATACACGCCGAGACCAGGAACCTTTCTGAAACGATTCAGGACTTTTACAATACAATACCTGCATGTTTTATACTGAACCTGTAGATCCTCTACAATCATTATTCACAGCAAGAAGGTCCTTGGTTCGAATCCTGGGATTCTGTGTGGAGTTTGCATGTTCTCCCCCTGTGCCTGTGGGAGTTTACTCCGGTTTCCTCCAGCAGTCCAAAAACACGTGCATTAGATTGATTGGTGATTCTAAATTGCCCATAAAAGTGAGTGTGTGTGGTTGAGAGAGAGAGAGGGGGGAAGTTAGGGTCAGAGCACAGGGTCAGTTATGATACATTGCCCCTGGGGCAGAAAGGGGTAAAAGGTCCAACAGTGTCAGCTTTATTTTCTGTCTCTGAGCCTCCTGAAGTGTTTCATTCTTTTTTTTCCACAGCCTGTAATTCTATTGTGTGTAGAATTATACAGCTGGATTTTACTCTAGATATTAATTCAGTAAAGACAGTGAAAGGGATGTGAAAATGTCCAGAAGGAGTTGAACTCTGTTGTATATCACACATGACACGCCCCATTAAAGATGTCCAGAACGCGAGACTGTGTTAATATCAGGAGTAGACCATGTTTCAGTTTTCTCGCACGGAGCTCCTGATTCTCTGCAAAACACATAACTCTGGCATGCTGGACTCTGGAATTCAGCACAGAGGATAAGCAGGTCACCATCTGTAACCTCCAGAGAGCTAACGTTAACATCCTCCCACTCTCCACTCCCTGAGCTAACACACCAACTCCCTGCTTCACCCCCAAAATGCTAACCATAGCCATGCTAGCAACAGCGAAACCAGATTCTGTCAGTTTTCACATCGATATCATGGAAGTGTACAGTGACTAGCATGATTACTCCACTAGCTAGCTAGCTGTATGAGTTCCTTATTAGCGCATTGAGCTAAAGTCGGCTAAATATATTAGCTAATCTTTTAGAATTAAGCTAAGCTAGAACAAAGCTAAGCTAGCATTAGGAAGAATGGTGAATAACTCATGTCAGGTGTTAGCTAATATCTGTGTGTGTTTGTGTGTGTGTGTGTGTTTATATCTGATTGCAGATGTGGAGCAGTCATTTAAAGATCAGAAATCTTCAGGAAGGAGTGTTTACAGCTGCTAGAACGAGAGAGAGAGAGAAAGAGAGAGAGAGCGAGAGAGAGAGAGTGAGAGAGAACAGGAACCGACTTGTTTTAGCAGCATGGAGAGGATCTCCAGCGTGGAGTCTATACCAGGAGCCTCAGGGTGCAAGGTGGAGGACGAAATAACAACTCATCACAGGGTACAATCACACACACACACACACACGCACACACACACACACACGCACACACACACATACATACATATAAACACCACACATACACACAATCACACACACAAACAAACACACAATCACACACACACAAACAGACACACAAATCACACAAACCCACACACTACACACACACATACATACATATATATACACACACATACATACATATAAACACCACACATACACAGAATCACACACACACACGCAAACAAACACAATCACACACACACACACACACAAACAAACACACAATCACACACAGACACAGACACACAAATCACACAAACCCACACACTACACACACACATACATACATATAAACACCACACATACACACAATCACACACACACACAAACAAACACACAATCACACACACACACACACACAAACACACAATCACACAGACACAGACACACAAATCACACAAACCCACACACTACACACACACATACATACATATAAACACCACACATACACACAATCACACACACACACAAACAAACACAATCACACACACACACACACACAAACACACAATCACACAGACACAGACACACAAATCACACAAACCCACACACTACACACACACATACATACATATAAACACCACACATACACACAATCACACACACACACAAACAAACACAATCACACACACACACACACACAAACAAACACACAATCACACACAGACACAGACACACAAATCACACAAACCCACACACTACACACACACATACATACATATAAACACCACACATACACACAATCACACACACACACAAACAAACACACAATCACACACACACACACACACACAAACAAACACACAATCACACACACACACACACAAACAAACACACAATCACACACACACACAAACATACACACAATCACACACACACACACAAACAAACACACAATCACACACACACAAACATACACACAATCACACACAAACAAACACACAATCACACACACACACACACAAACAGACACACAAACCCACACACTACACACACACACACATACACAATCACACACACACACAGACACACAAATCACACAAACCCACACACTACGCCCACACATACACAATCACAAACATATACACACAATCACACACACACACAGACACACAAATCACACAAACCCACACACTACGCCCACACATACACAATCACAAACATATACACACAATCACACACACACACAGACACACAAATCACACAAACCCACACACTACGCCCACACATACACAATCAGAAACATATGCACACAATCACACATACACACATACATATACACAATCACAGACACGCACATATAAACAAATACACAAACATACACCACACACACACACACAACTAATCTCTCTCTCTCACACACACATACACCACAAACACACAGACAAATACACAATCACACACACACACACTCTACAGACCATTTAGAGATGTCAGTCATCCTACAGCATGTGTTTTTGGACTAGTGGAGGAAACCGGAGATCCTGGAGGAAACTCTCTGAACACACAGTGCAGGCAGGAATCAAATGAACCTAATGAATCAAATGAACCTAATGAATCTAATGAATCAAATGAATCTAATGAATCAAATGTTTGTGTTGTCTGAAGAATGAAACACACACTGTATTAAAATAACACACACATCATGATTGCAGTAACTCTGCTTCATCACACTTCATCACAGCACTGATTAGTTTCCTCTAACCGCGTGCCACATCATCTTCTACTCATTTAACAGGAATCTCTCTCACTCTACTTCATACTTTAACTCCTAAAGACCAAAGGCTAGTTTTCTCTTCCTTCTTCAACTCCGGTCACCCCGTCTTTTCACTTGGAAAACCTCCCCGAGTAAACACACACACTCTCATAAAGATCAGGGCCTGTGTGTGTGTGTGTGTGTGTAACTAAATGTATGGTCCAGTGAATGTCTGTTAGAGAAACAAAAGCAGCAGAAAGCAGAGAAAGACAGACACAGAGAAAGAGAGAGAGAGAGAGAGAGAGAGAGAGAGAGAGAGACAGAGACAGAGACAGACAGACAGACAGAGACAGACAGACAGACTGACACAGAGAAAGAGAGAGAGAGAGAGAGAGACAGAGACAGACAGACAGACAGACAGAGACAGACAGACAGACAGACACAGAGAAAGAGAGAGAGACAGATAAAGAGCGAGAGTGTGTGAGAGAGAGAGAGAGATCGAGAGAGAAATAGACAGGGAGAGAGAGACAGATAGAAAGACAGACACAAAGAGAGAGAGAGAGACAGACAGACACACACACACACACAGAAATAGACAGATAGAATGACAGACACAAAGAGAGAGAGAGAGACAGACAGACACACAGAGAGAGAGAGAGAGACAGACAGACACACAGAGAGTGAGACAGATAGAGAGAGAGAGAGAGAGAGAGAGAGACAGACAGACAGACACACAGAGAGTGAGACAGATAGAGAGCGAGAGAGAGAGAAATGGATGTGTGCAGAACTTCTCTGTACTCATGTCATTACCAGATGACACCGTGTGACAGATATTCTCTCTCTCTCTCTCTCTCTCTCTCTCTTTTCTCCTTTCCTTTTCCCTGTCTCTCATCTTCCAACTACTTTCGGGAAGTGCATGTGAGGAAAGTTCTCCACCAATTATCTAATTCGAGAGGGACTCAGAACTCAACCCCTCCCTCCTTTTTTTTCCTTCTCCCTCTCTCCCTCCTTCTTCTTCTCTCTCTCTCTCTCTCGGCTGGCTCCTCTGTCGTTCTCGTCCCCTCCTCCCCTGCTACAGCACACCTGCTTTCTCTTGGCTGCACGCATTCTCTCAGTGATCGGCTCTTTGGCCTGCCGTGCTGCAGCTTCACTCCATCCTTCTCTGGATTTTCGGCTGATCTTCTTTCTCTCCTCTTCCTGCGAACGGCACAGGTAGGACTCGCGCTTCCACACACTCTTCCTCTCCCTCTTTTCATATGCAAAATGTACAGGAATCATGGGATTTGGGATCGTTTACACTTCCTAGGAATACACAAACTTTTTCCATGCTTGATTTAACACTGAAGGGGTTGAGTGAAAGTTTTGTGGTGTTTGTGTAGAGATTACAATTGTAGGTTTTGTGTGTATTCAAAATGCTTAAAAGTGTTTGATATCTTGTGTATGTGTGTGTGTGTGTGTTACAGTACAGGCTGTGTGTGTGTGTGAGTGAGTGGGACCAGATTGCTTGACATATAACTACTGTTATTAAGTGAAGCCATGCAGCATGTGTGCGTGTGTGTGTGTGTGCATGTGTGTGTGTGTGTGTGTGTGGGATAGAGAGAGAGAGAGAGAGAGAGAGAGTTTATAAGGGGGGTGTGGTGCAACTGGGACCAGCTGATGCTGCATATCTCATCTGTATGTCACTGAATTTCTCATCCCTTCATCATCATCCCTTTCTCCCTTTCCATCGTTCCTATCATGTGTTTATTTTCTTTTATCTTGTGAGTGTGTACATGAAAGAGAGAGAGAGAGAGAGAGAGAGATTGTAAAAATCTTCTATATTCCCCGCCTGGAGGCCTGGTGTCATGAAAAAACACCTCAGAGAGAAAGCTAGCACTTTTTTCCTCAGTAACTCAAACTCACCTAGCAAACTCAGTCAGTACCTCTACCTGCTGCTCCAGGATTTCCCAGGTGTTTTTGTTTGGGTTTTTTTCCATTAAAAAACTCCTGGAGTCCAGCCTTGTTCCACTAAGAGACAGAAAGCTGGATTTAATTGTGATTTTAAATTTTACAGAGTGTCATGTCATTCATATCAGATAGAGCTGTACGCTTCCATAGAGATGCGCTGAATGTTTCCTTTTGTTTAAATATACAACTTAATTTCTGTCTTCGGTGACTATCCTGAATCACACTTAAATTCTATTCTATTCTATTCTATTCTATTCTATTCTATTCTATTCTATTCTATTCTATTCTAATATAAAGACATTATAAATCTACTCAGAGTTGTGCCACTTACACTTACATTTTAACAGCTTTAAATGATGCTGAGAGTAAAATACAGATGTGCACATCTGTCACCTGTTTATAC
The DNA here is from genome assembly GCF_019097595.1 of Hemibagrus wyckioides. NCBI lineage: Eukaryota > Metazoa > Chordata > Actinopteri > Siluriformes > Bagridae > Hemibagrus > Hemibagrus wyckioides. The sequence goes on along the minus strand of NC_080728.1, from coordinate 18,833,288 downwards.
AACAGAATTGAAATGTTTTTCCGATACCTGCAAGTAGACATACTTTAGTTTGAGTGCAGATCATTTATTAAACTATATAAAGACATATAAGAAAAATAAACAAAACACTCTCTACCGTCTCGATGACAACGTTCTTATATAACAGTTTAACTTGTTATTTCTGTGCTTTCAGGCTTTCGGGTCGTTTTGGAAACATTAACTTCAGCTGCTTTCTCATTTCTCCCTTAATACTTAAATTATAACTCGTATCCCAGAATGCTCAGTTCAGAGACGCTGGGATTTCAGTTCTTATCGTGACAGAAAGATTAAGTTTCAGTCTGTTTGCGTGTCTGGAATCTTCCCTTCCGGCTCTCAGAGGCTTCACTGCACTTAAAGATGGGTGTAGCGTATATAGGTAGTGGAATTGAGAAGAAAATGAAAATGTGTACGTGAGTGAAGTAAAGGAAGAGGAAGAGACGACTCCCTGGACTCTGAGATCTCATAAAGGCTTTAATGACACAGTTTTAATTCAGAGCACACGGGCCGACAAAGCACTTCCCAGCAAAAACCCCCACCAAAATTCCCAACTAACTCAAAACACAACCCGAGTTAGGCAACGAGAAGAGGAGGAGGAGGAAGAGGGAGGGAGGGAGGGAATGGGGTAATGGGACAGGGGTCCAGAGAAATAATATACGGCAGCCTTTACAGTATTTCCCAAATTTGGAAGCGCTGCTCTAACAGCAGCCAATGGAAACGTTTCATGTCTTAATGGCGCTCTTAATAAAGGCTGGCAGATTTCTTTACCCTGTTATTCAGTTCCTGCAGCAGATCATGTTACCAGCCAGTGCCAGAGACGAGACACGATGAAGAAGAGCCACGCTGGACACTGGCTATCAGCCTGATTTCCCAACTCTGGAGTTTAGAGCTGGAATTTCCATCGTTAGACCCAAAACCCAGGGTTAACACACCGGGTTGATGAAGAAGGTTTAATGGAAATGAGCTGGTTGTGATGTGGCTTAACCATACAGCATACCTTCTCCCAAACTCACCCCAAACACTCGGGATGTTTTCACCATTAAACAGCATGCTGTGGTTTTTTTTTCCCTCTTTTTTTCCTCCTCTGTGTGAATCTCTGTGAAGAGATGGAATTTTCTAAAGCTCTCTGCGTTTATTTTTTTCCTCTCTCAGGTGATCGAACCATCAGGGAATTTATTTTAAGTCGTTTCCTGATTTATTTCCGTGCAGGTCTGAGCAGGTGTAGTGAGTGCGCTAGCTTTTTCCTCATGCTTATCCAAGAAAGTTTTTTTTTCCTGGGTAAAATGGCACGGAAGGAGATCCTACATCGCTGAAGCTCACAACCTCGTCTCAATCAGACACGCGGCTAAACTACGTGACCCTGATTTGCTAAGATTACAGGCTTCAGTAAGGGTCCTGTGTGTCGGCTAGTTAAGTTCACTAAAGTATAAAGCAAGATGAATAAAACTTCTGATTGCTACAACACTCACTGCTGCTTTTCTCCTGTTTTGTTGAAGCAACTAGCATAAGTACTAGCAAGAAAACTAGCTAGAATAACTAGCTAGTAATCAATGCAATGCTCGGATAAATGGCTAGAAATACAAAATCGCCTGAATTTATTCTGCACCACTGAGAAAACTGATAGAATTATATATTCATACCAAATAATCCATGGGTTTGGCGCTACATTTTTATATTCATTAGCAAAAATGACTTCAGAACTAATAAATCAGCTTAGCTTGTGTATGCTAGCTGGCTAGCCTCAGCAGGAGCCTTAAAATCATCTCAGAGAAGTTCAGTGAAGATTGAAAACATCTATAAATGTGATTTCAAAAAATAACCTTAGAAATGTTATTGGTTAGATCACGTTATCGAACTAGCTAGCGCTAGCAGTGAATATTATGAATATCTAGGAATATGATGAAAATAACGCGCACACAAATCCTGTCAGGTGAGCTAATGTTCACTAGTTATAGAAAATATCTGACAGTTTAAAAACATTTGTGAATATTCCTACAAATGTTGACCCTAGTTAGCTTATTTTAGCTAACTATATAGCATAAGCAGTTGAGTATTAGCATCTAAGGCTAAAGAAATCAGTCAGAAATGAGGTTTGCTATAGATTTAGGATTGAACAGTGAACCGTTGTGACTGGTTAAGCTTAAGTTAGATCATTAGCATCAGCAGCGAGAAGGAATGTTTCTGAATATGACAGAAACAAATTTGACAGGAATTCTGTAAACTTGGCCAAAGTTAGCTAGCTGGCTAGTAGAATATTTGTGAACAGCTCCTGTGCATTACCTTAAAATTGCTTTCAAAGACCTTTTGACTTTCTTAGCTTTGTTTCTAGACAAACATCTCACAGACATAACCTTTATATTCAACAATTTTATTTTCTTTTGAAATTTTAATAGTCACAAAGCTTCAAATGAACCAAACAAGAACTTGTGAAACAGCTAGCTGGGTAGATAATTGCTTGCTAGCTTGCTAACATATAGCTACAGATTTTACTAACTGTAGCATCAATAAACAAGCGAAAGCTTCCGCTTCCCTCAGGTTTTGTTGAAGTAACTAGCATAAAAACTAGCAAGAAAACTAGCTCAAAGTGTCATGTGCAGGTTTTCCGTTTTAGAGCAAAAATAAAACCATGACTTTTTTTTGTATTTTTTTTTTTTAATGTTAAACAGACAGAAAAAAGCATCTCATTTCCTCCTGTAGCACACAGGGCTAACAACAAAAAAATCTTTCAGCCGAAAAAGTCAAATCAGATAGCAGATTTGTTCGGTGGCTTCAGGGTGCGTATAAAAACTTTATAGCAACTATAATTACATCAAACTACATGTAACATGTAGGAATTAAAGTGCTACAGGAAAATAATCAGTTTTACTGTCCTGAACTCCTGATTTATTCTCCTCACATTTTTACCTAATATTTTTTTATCCATTTATAGTTAAAATTATTTATTTTAAAATATTTATTATTTATTTTATTTATTATATTTATTATTGTTTAAATCTATAATATACTTAAAAAATATTTTTTTTTAAATAATATTATTTTTATGCATTAAATGTCCACATGTAACTTACACCAGCCGTTTTTTCTGTCTCTGAAGAATAAATAAAAGGTGAATAAAACACCTCAAAGCGCAAACTCCTTCTGTTACGAAGCTCTGACACCGGAGACTCCTTCCTTAAATGTTAAATAAACCTGAAATCCTTCCTCAGAAGAAAATCTTCATATTTATATATCAGTGATTCCAGTTTTATTTTTATTACACTTAAGAAGAACAGTAATGCATTCAGGTGAAGAAAAGCTGCTGGAATAGAAAAAAACAAATCCTCGGCCAATCAGAATCGAGCGTGTGGTTTAACTGTAAACACTGTAGACTTGATGCCTGTGGGGGAAAAAGTGAAGCTGAGAAGGCATGTCTTTAATCTCCTGCTGATTGCATTGTGCTTCCTGTCAGTACTTTGCTTACACTGTGAAATGGAAATGCAATATAGGTGTGTGTGTGTTAGGTTTAGGGGGTTGTTGTAGACAGGAAGTGTAAACCCCACACCCCCCTGCCCCGTTCTATCGGATTTTCTTCTCACCTAAGAACTTAAACCTGCTCCGACACAAACCAAAAACACACGAGGCGAACGAGGCGAAGGCAAAACGAGGGCAAGCTGCTTCAAGAGCCACGTATCCTTTTTCTTTTTCTCAGAGATTGGAGGCCAGGGGTGATGCTTTCAGCCAGGCAGCATTTCAAAGCCTGGAAAAAGCCAGCAGTGCATCTTTGTTGGGCTGATCCCTCTCTCTCTCTCTCTCTCTCTCTCTCACACACACACACACACACGGGTGGCCTCCAGGGGTTCACCGGAGTGAAGCAGTTTCCATTAGAGCCGAGGCTGTGTAATGATCTGGCAGGATCTGCTTGTTAACACAGCGCAGCGTTGGAGTAAAATAAAACATTCCATGTTCTCTCACTCTGGATAACGTCATCTTCATGCAGTTTTAATAACCTGCTAATACCAGTCTCATTAGGACATGGGGACAGTCATCTATTGTGTCCAACAAAGAGGCTTTTTGTGATGGAATCCTAATTAAGACTGGACCACTGTGTGGTCCTTTTAAAAATTAAAGTAGCAAAACAGGTGAACCCAATAAATAATAACATTTCATATTTCATAATAAAAAATATTTTTAATTAAATTAAAGAAATATAAAATATATTTCAAAATAAATAAACAATACTATTATTATGTATTTAAAATTGTGATATTTATATATATAATTTTATATATTTATTTATGTATATATATATATTTTCAGATTTAAATTGTATTTAAAAATTTAATTAGCCAATTTTTATAATTGTATAGGAAATATAGAAACACCACACCCTTTTTTGCAATCAGAGTAATTGAAATTATGGCAAAATCAAGCAGGCAAAGTAGCTTGAAATCAATTTTCAAAAAAGCTACTACTGATTTCCTGCAGATTTGAGGCGAGAAACATTGTGTGACATCATCACAACACATTCAGCCAAATCCTGTGTCTTCATGCAAATTTTTGAAAGAAAAAAAAAGTCACGACAATCACAAATAAATCGAGCGTTTTAGTCAACAATCACAAAATAAATAATTAAATAAACAAATTCTGCTAAATCTTAAAGCAGCTGAAATACATATGGTGTGAATTAAAGTACAATAATGTTCTAGGAAATGTAAAGCAAATAGTAGAATGCTTAATGAAAATAAATAAATTAATAACATAAATTAATTATTTTAAAAAATAGAAGTTGCTTTTTTTTTTCTTTTTCCAGTCAGGGGCAAATATGTTTTTTCTATATACATATAATTTATATAATTGCAAAAAGTGAAAAAAAAAAAAAAAAAAAATCGCACACCATCTAAATAAATTTTGAATCCTTGCGCTTGCTCCCTAAAGACACAAAACAAGACAAGACATAAAACATCTTCATGTGTTGCTCTGAATCATTTTAACACGGCGTAATAAAAACCGTAGCCGATCGGAACGTGCAAAAACAGGTCAGGAGTCATTTTTGAGACCGAGCAGAAATTAAGATTGGAAGCTCAGACAGGGAACTGAAAAGACATTGATGGACATTACAGTATCGAGAATCTCTCCTGACACCTGGCTGATTAATCTGGCTCCCAGACTCGCTCTGTTACAACCTGCCTGTTGCACTGCTAGCACATTGCATTCAGAAAGCAAATGTTTTCAGTTCAACAAACAGAGAGATTCACTTTAAACTCTTTGGGTTTTTGTCATGGTCTTCACCTGGCTGACAGAACAGAGCTGAACACTGAGAGAAAGTGAAAACGTGTCTCAGGAGCAGCTGAGTGGGTGGTCAGATAGCCATGACAGGAATCTAATGCTCTGTTTAGAAAGCAGAAGGAAGCCAGTGCTCCGGGGCTCCTCGGTCCTGTCTCAGCCTGTTCTTTAAGAGTGAAGACTTTTAGCTTCAGGCAATTCAAGGTTTGTTTCTTCTGCCTAATGAGAATTTCTCTCTTTCTGGATGAATGAGACAGACCCACGTGGCATTAGATAACAGTTAGAAAGTCAGAGTTATGAACATGGCTTCAACTCTCATTAATCAGCAGCTTGTAAAATAGCATTTGATCCAGCACACGTGATTATATTGTGAAATCTTCATGTCTGGACAGCATGGAGAGTCTTATCATGAATTTTATCGTGATTTAATGTGAAAGATAAGCGGACCAAGCGCTCATCTTTGACCCTTCCACAGCTCACATTGTGTTCTTCATCTTTTTATTCAGATCAAATAAACAAGGGCACTTTGGGGAGTTTGGTACACGATATGTTTTGTTCTCTCGGGAAGGATGGAGACACTCCCGGCTTTTATCCAGCTGATGAAGTCAGCGATTTGGACTCGAGCTAGAACTTTTCGTGATGAAGAAGATATTTTGTTTGGATCCATGTCGTAAAATCCTTGCAGAGATTTGGCTCTATTAGTTTATTCTCTTATTTTTATTCTGCTCCATCTCAAATCGCCTCGTATCCAAAATAAGAGCTTGGGCTTGCCGTCCGATTCAAACTCTTAGGTCCAGTCTCAGAGGTCATGCATGGTCTCAGGGGTTTTGCTCGCTATACCATAATTATACCATCCACCAAAAAGCAAGAATGAGAGACGTGAAATTGTTTGGACCTGACCTAACCTTGAAATTACTTACCCAGCAATTTTACCTTCATTCAAGAACCTCTTGCCCTTGTGTGTGTGTGTGTGTGTGTTAAGTGTTTTTCTTTCTTTTTTTGTAACTATATTCGTTTGTGTGTGTTGAAGTGTGTTTATGGCAGGAGTCTCTGCAGTGTAAAGATGATTTTATTCCCCATGACTGAAGGTGGAGTTGCCCCAGCTAGAAGGGAGTAACAACCCTCGAGGGCTAAACCTCACATATTTTAAAGCGGTGTTTAAGTTTTTTAAGGAATAAAACACTTCACTGTGACAGGAAAATACTCAGCTCTGTGGTGGTAACAGTAACTTCATTACACCATTGATTATTTTACTACATCTTGAGGTCTTTTATTCATCATATACCAGAGAATTTTACAAGTTTATTAGAGTTATATTGGCATCTACAACACTGGGATAAATTTGTTTCCAGTCTAGTTTTAAGCACAATCTATTATTATTATTATGATTATGATTATTATTATTATTATGATTATAAGAGAATAATAAAATAATAATAATAATTTTTTTATTATTATCAAAAAGGATCTTTTGAGAAAATTAAAATGTTTATAATAATAATAATAATAATAATAATTATTATTATTATTATTATTATTATTATTATTATTATTATTATATAATTTAATCAGCCTTTAACCAGTTCTCCTAAATTCCTTCATCTCCAGGTTTTTCAAAACCCCCTGCCCTCTTTTCAACCCCTGACCTCTGCCCTGTCTCCTCCACCCTCCAGGTCAGTGACAGCATGAGGTTGGCCTGTCTCACCCTGCTCCTGGTGTCCGCGTGCTGGGCTCTGCCCTTCCGTCAGTCCGGCTTTCTGGACTTCATGCTGGAAGACGAGCCAAACTCTGGTGACGGTCCACCTGCCATTCCTCCGAAGGAAGAACTTCCTCCTGAAGTTCCCGCCGGACCTGTTTGTCCTTTTAGATGCCAGTGCCATCTGCGTGTGGTGCAGTGCTCTGATCTAGGTAATGTTCACACTTACAAGGCTAATCATTCACAACAAATGATTGGCTATTATACAGCATTAGTAGTCACCTCCTGTTGATACGCTCCCAGTTAAAAATCCAAGTTCAGTTTCTGCGTCAACAGTTCTTGAGAAATTCAAAGGAAGCTATAAAAAAATCACAGTGGTGTTATTAGTTAAAGAACGGAAATGATATTGCGCCACTCATCATGTGTCAGGGTTTACATAACTCTTTTGTTATTTATTTATTTTTTGGTACCAGTTGCTTCATTTTCTTCTCGTAATGATAAAACTGGAGGTTCCCAGAACAGTTACTTGCTCTTGGTTGGTGTTTTGTTACCAAAATAATATACTGTATATATGATATGTATAATATATAAACACGCACACAGTGTACATTACAATTATTTGTAAGAATTGTGATAAGTGATACATTTCTTTTTGCCACACATTCTTAAACATAAAGGTTCTTCAATGGTTCTTTGTCAGGGTGTATGGTTCTATGAAGAACTTTTAACATCCATGGAACATTTCCATTGCACTAAAGGTTCTTTGCAATATTCTTACCACTAAAACCTTCTATATGGGACTAAGGTTCTTTTTAGGAGAACCATTTATTGAAAGGGGAACCAAAAGAATGGTTCTTCAATGAGAATTTGGTCTTGGTTTTGTCAGCTTTTTATTGTTTTTAAGAGTTTATGACCATCAGTACTCTTCAGAGGAGCTTCTACTTTTAGTTTTAAATAGTACAGTAAAGGCTTCTTGAGGACTCTAGAAAGCTTTTAAAGGAAAACGTGTGTTCTTTACAACTGCCTTCAAACATTGTAGTTTTGATGCAGGATGTTTTGGAGATAAATAATATATTATTATATTATAAATATATATATATACAATAAAGGAAATCCTTCCAGAGAGCTGGGTTGGTGAGGTGGTTACTGTCGCTAGCACTCATCTATAGCTAACAAACAAATTGCAGTCACATTATTATAACACATAACTGTATTAGATTTGAATGAAAGAAACGACGAAGGCGACCTGATAGAAGTCCTTTCCTCTTGACTTCTCTAGTCTTAGGTAAGCTGTGTTTGATGATCCAATGTATGAAGCAGAAAAAAACCCCTCAAAGATTTATAATGGTGAAGACAGAACTTTGGCTCGTGGCTTGTTTTCCTGCTCGTCTCCGTCGTTGCTTTTACAAGTCTGTCAGCCTTTATTTCACCCTTTAAAAAGTGGCTGAACAGTAGGTGTTGAGTTGCAGGCCTGAGAAAGCTCTGACTTTTCTGTTTTTATGACTCCAAAATGTAGTGTCTAAGAAGACAGCTTTTTTTTTTTTTTTTTTTTGCTTGCTTGATCCTACCATCTTCAAGTCATTAGGTTAATAACATGCCTGTCTCTGTAAATGTCTGTAATACTTCACTTCCTTTCACAAGCCAGCAGAAAGATGGTCTAATTACTTCCACAGATTTCTCTGTGTGTGCGTCTGGAAAGACGTTCCAGGAGTGAGATCTTCTCCCGCATTCTTTCTTTGCTGGAAAGGTATCTTATCTTCAGAACCCAAGAGATTTTGGAAACTATAATCGATGGTCCAGGGCATTGTACAGTGCTTATCCTTTCATTGACCTCCATGAGGTCCACAGATGCTAACAACGGTAAAAAGAAAATCCAAAAAGAAAATCAGTTTAAAGACGAAACCCGGGGTATTTTTTTAGGGTTTACTCCATTTACACCATGTGCACCAAGTAACAGTAAGAAAATACTGAGGTAAAAGTTTGATATTAATGCTGATTAATAATGAGCATTTTTAACCAAAAAGAACAGACCAGAGTTCTGCCCACTTGATTTCTATTGGCTAGCAAGAATGAAGCTTGTGAATTCACAGGTTGAAGTTTACCACCACAAACAGTGCATCTTTCACATCCTCCTGATTAGCTGCCATCTTTAAGCATCTTTAGTTAAGTTGTCTTTATTTGTCACATATACATTACTGCACAGTGAAATTCTTTCCTCGCATATCCCATCCTTGAGGTTTGGGGTCAGAGCGCATGGTCAGCCATGATGCAGCACATCTGGAGCAGGTGAGGTTAAGGGCCTTGCTCAAGGGCCCAACAGTGGCAGCTTGGCAGTGCTGGGGCTTGAACTCCAATCTTCCGGTCAATGACCCAGAGCCTTAACCACTTGAGCCACCACCGCCGTCTACTTTAGCTCTCTGCTATTGCAATGCTACAAGGACTCCAGTAAACGGCTAATCTTTCTTTTTTCCTTCACATGTTTCTACTTCAGTTTGTGTATTCAGAACACAAATTAAACTGAAAAAGGTTATTATTATTTTGGTTTCTAGAGTAACAGACTGTCAGGCAGTTTAATATACAATGAGCAACTTTAGACAACTTCAAATCCAGGATAAATAACCATCGACATCGAATCTGTTCTTGATTTAAAAAGAAAAAAAAATCATGTTACAGCTTATTCCATTACTAATACACTTTGAGCAATAGTGGAAAAATCACGCTTATGATCATTTCAGCTATAAGCCTCCCAAAAACTGATCCTAAGATTACGCTTATTGGAAGAACCGTTAAAAGCAAACAGATGATCAGGCGGAAAGCAACCAAGAAAGACTCCGCTCTGAGGAAGGTTTCATTCCGTTTGCTAAAGCTTCCAAGAGAGTGAAGAGAAAGAAAGGGAAAGGGAGTAAAAAGATGGAGTAGAGGTTGGACTCACTACCGTGCAGGCCTCATCTGTTCCACAGGCCTCCTGGCAGGCATCATGGGGCGAAAGAGAGGGTAGAAGAGGGAGGTGAGAGGTCTGTTCTCTATCTAACCTCAGCCGTGAGCCTTGTTTACGTCACGTTGTTCTGAAAACACAGCGATTTAAACAGAGCACGCACTCAAACACAAACTTTTTCACTGAGGAACTGTATCAAGGTTCTGTCCTAATCAGAGGTTCCTTAAGGTTGCTTAGAACAAAGGGAAGGGTTCGGTAAACATGGTTAAATTAACCCCTTAAACACCCGGGACCCTTCCACTGATAAGGAACTGAACACCTTTCCAATTTTTTTTACACTGTTGTTACTGGATCTGGTTTAGTGTGATGTTTATAGAGTTCCATAAGGCTTACATTAGCTCCTCACGACATCTGACATAAATGTTTATAAAAAGTTTAATTCAATATGCTTCTGCTATCAAAACGACTGCCCTGGACTTAGTTAAGGGGTGATGCTCATAAGGGTACATAAGCACTACTTAGCACTACTTAGCACTACTAAGCACTACAGCTATTCTAACATACATAACAAGCTTATTCCTACATACATAATGTAATAAAGAGAGCCTTGGACATAATACCTGATTCAAGACTGTGGTTAAAGGTTATGTTCATAACAGTGCATAAGCTCTTTCTGACAGCTCGACTAAAATCATAAGCACTTCAGTAAGCACTATGGGATTTATGAAGGTGTTATGTTGCTATGGGATTTATGAAGGTGTTATGCAGTTTTGGGATTTATGAAGGTGTTTTGTAGCTATGGGATTTAAGGTGTTATGAAGCTATGGAGTTTATGAAGGTGTTATGCAGTTTTGGGATTTATGAAGGTCTTTTGAAGCTATGGGATTTATGAAGGTGTTATGTAGCTATGGGGTTTATGAAGGTGTTTTGTAGCTATGGGACTTAAAGTGTTATGAAGCTATAAGATTTATGAAGGTGTTATGAAGCTATGGGATTTATGTAAGTGTTATGTAGCTATGGCATTTATGAATGTCTTATGTAGCTATGGGAAGGTGTTATAAAGGTGTTATGTAGTGTTATAAATGTGTGTATTATTCTGAGCAAGCTAAAAGCTATTCCTTGGTAAGTCTGACAAAAATGATAGTCCTTTTGTAACACTGGTTGTTTTTGTTATTTAGGGAGTAAAGAAAAGTGACTATGATAAATTATAATTAATTATTATGTATTCATTTTATGAGCATGTCCAGTTCTCCTGTTTTCTCTCTTGTTTTTCTTTTGACCTCTGAATCATAGCGTACCATTATTATTATTATTATTAGAGGATGATTTGTTAAGGAAATTCCAGGCACATTATCTCCCGGCTACATCCTGCTGTGATTAGACACCATTTATCCAATGTTGTGCAATTTACTCGATCGACTGTTTACTCAGAGGGATTTTTCACCAGTATTATAGTGTTTATAAAGCCCTTGTAATATCTACAGTAAATTGTGAAGGGTGCTGCACTGTACTGACTTCCCAGTGTTGTTTATCCAGAACTTTCCAGAATCTCCAGTAACATGTATGCTGTTGATGGAAACTTTGTAAATGATAATATGAGAATTACATTTTTACAGTAAACAGGCCACACTTGACCCACATTCATGGAAGTGCTCTGGACTGAAAGGCTGGAGATAAGACTAAACACAGAACCAGAGACATTTCTCATGAATAACGACACATGGAGTGTTTCGACGTCCATATTGTCACTGGTACATCATACCAACTGACATATTATCCAAACTGTTTATGCAAGAACCAGATAGAGAGAGGACAGAGCTGGAAGGCCGGAGTAAAGCACATTAGAACCTCAAAACAAACTTGAAAATGAGTCACGATATAATGCAAGAAATGACTCATCTGATGGATAACGCTCAGCGAAACATACGTCTAAATTTCTGTCCTTTCTTTTGCCAAGGAAGTCAAAACAATCTGTCTATTTTTTAATGGTCTGTGAGACGTGTTCCTTTCAGTAACAGTATATCTCTGCACACTGATCTCACAGGCCAGGCATGAGGCATGTGAGGCATGATTTGCAGGCGTAGCCCTTAAAACTTCTCACCGGACCTCTTCTAACAGATTCAACAGGGTTCCACGCTTGCAATCATTTGTTATGATTTGCGTGACTCAAAGACATCTTGAAGTATTTGGGGGAAAAAAAATGATAAAGGTTAAGGTTAAGTCTAAGGGTGGGGTTAGAAATGTTATTCATTTGGGTTCATAGAGGCAGGATATTAGTAGGAAAACTGTATTGTATTGATGTATAATTATGTAAATAAAATATTGCAGAAATAGAATAAAAATATTTTTTAAAAATTAAATAAAATATTAAATAAATAAATAAATAAATAAATAAATAAATATTTCCTGAGATTGGCAAAGTATTGGAAAAAAATTACAAAAAAATTATGATTTTTTTTAAAAATCTTTTTGCAAGGGTTCTCACTGGAATTCAAGATCTTGTATAATACCCCTAAAGCAAAATCAGCAGAAATTCAAATTTATTCTGGTGTCCAGAAACATTCAGTGTAACTATAGATGAAGAAGGAAATAGCGAAAAAATGTAAATTATTAAATTATACTTCACTGAAAATTGAAAAGTTTCTGCAGTAAAATGTATTCAATTATTTATTCCCCCAGCATGCTCTTGCACTTATTATGACACAATGAAAAATTACAAAAATTAAAATTACTGTTTAGATGAGATTAAAAGATTCTTCACCTCAATTACAATGTTTTCACTGACATTTTTACCTTTAAATTTAAAGTAACTACTATACGAGCAATCCATGTGTAATGATAATGGTGCTTCAGGTATCTTTAGCAATTCTGATTTTGAATAATACAGTTTAAAAGCACTGAAATAAAACTGATTTAATTCATTTGAAGCCCGACAAAAGAACCTCAATGAAAATGTAGAAACCTTAAAAAATTCTTTAAAAATGTAATAGAAATCCAAGCAAATAATAGGATGTGTCTGGATATCTTTTTTTTAACTTGAATTAGAATGCAAAGCTTAACTTTTACAGCTCATGCATCATGGGGGATGTGGTAGCGGTGAAGATGTTGGACTGCTGATGAGAAGGTTGTGAGTTCAAATCCTAGGTCCACCACGCTGTCACTGCTGGGCCCTTGAGCAAGGCCCTTAACTCTCAGTTGTAAAAAAAACGAGATAAAATGTAAGTTGCTGTAGATAAGGGTGTCTGCCAATTGTAAGAAATTCTATCTGAAACAAAATTGTCCCACTTTTTCTGGCACTTACTCTATCATTGTACTTCATTTCCTGCTTTCATGATATTGACATTTTAAACATACAGACTCTATCATTTTGCTCTGTTTTAACTGTAAAAAGAAGGTTTAATGTGAATAGAGGAAGGTCTGGAAGGTTCCATGAACATTTCTGAAATAGATGCATTTATTTTTCTCATAAGGCATGCCCATAATTCTCTAGTTGACCGATCTCTGGTTTTCTATTCACTGAACTCCTTCAGATTTCTCAAAAATATTCTCAAATCTAATTAGATAGGATATGGAAACTACACAAGAGTTCAACTTTTCACCTTCAGCTGTTTTCCTGAATCCTGAATCCTGCCCATGTTCTCCACAGGGATGAAGCACGTTCCTGAGCAGATCGCATCAGACACCCAACTGCTGGACCTGCAAAACAACAAGATCACCGAGATCAGAGAGAACGACTTTAAAGGCCTCAAAGAACTTCATGTAACCCCCTTTTTTTAATCCATCTTTCTCTCTCTTTTACTCTCTCTGCTTTCATTCTCAAAATTACATTTCTGGATCTTTCCAAATCCTCCAGAGTCCAGAGAAAATTTTTAGGAGGAGAACGTTTAGCTGTTCCAGACCACACTTTTAATGTGCTTCATCTCTATTTTTAAAACCAAGGGGAAAGAAAAATGTCACAGTCAAAAAAAAAAGGGAGCTAAAACATTCCCGGTCATTTTGTTGGAACAACTGTTTTTGTTCTTCTGAGCAATTAAGTAAGTTAAGTATCAGGCCATGATTTCCAGAAGAAAAACAAAGCAATAGATCAACCCTAAACTCCTAGAAATATGCAGTTAAAAGGAGGTTCTTCTCTCAAATGTCCTGCAGTCAGCTCCCTCGTCACAGCGTGGGTCCAGGTGCAGGTGGAGAAAACGTTCACTTTTGAAAATCCATCCTGCATGTGCAGACTAAATACTGAGCTGTTTCTCTTCCCTGTGAGAAGTAACACATTCCGAGAATTTCTGTCTATCTGGATGAAGGTCAGATGGGTGGAGGGAAAGTAAGTGGGTGGAGGGAGAGATCTTTCACGCTATATTTGGTAGAAACATCAAGACGACTCGCTGGGTCCACTGGGATTTAAACGTGATCCTAAGAAAACACTCCAAGAACAATGAACGATGCTGAGATTTCAGTGACTGTTTAATTGCTTATTATTTAAAGGTAGAATCCTGGACTCGATGAGTGTTCTTGGCAGGAATGCACTGATTTGATATGTTACAGACTGAGTACACACTGACACTGACACTGAAGTGAGTAATGTGATCAGTGTTAAGCAATCAGGGATGTGTGTTAGATTTGTTTATGTTTCTCCAGCTTGAACAGCGGCTACGGAACGCATGCTCGTGTTCCTTCATGCGCTCCAGCTGTGAGGTTTGTTCTTTATAACGTTAGCGATTTAGTTTAATTTAAATGAAGTGCATTCGTTAGCTACATCGGTTACTTTGGATCGCATGCGGCTGCCGTGGAAAAGATCAGCAAGAACAATAGAGTCGATTATAGACGTTTCCCTCTGGGTGTTGCCTTGTGCTTGTAGTGATGAGATTACTTGCTTTGTTGTAGCTCCTCCTCATACATTTTCACAGAGAACTGCAAGTAAATAAAAACAACTTGAGGAGAAAATGTGAACACGCATTCCATCTGTCAGACTAGGAGATAGAAATGTAAATGATCTTGAACCTTTTGTTCTCCACTATGTTCTCCTCAATTCACTTCCTTTCACATGAACGCCATGGAAAAGCAGACACGTACCCAACACAATACTCTAACCCTCTGCTTCTTCATGGCTCTAACAGGCTCTCATCCTGGTAAACAACAAGATCACCATCATCCACGCCAAGGCCCTCGCTCCCCTTGTCAGCCTTCAGAGGCTTTATCTCTCCAAGAACCTGCTGAAGGAGATTCCCAGTAACATGCCCAAGAGCGTCCAGGAGCTACGCATTCACGAGAACCAGATCACCAAAATCAAGAAGGCGTCTTTCACCGGAATGGTGAATGTCATTGTCATGGGTAAGACAGGAAGTCTTCTGTATCAGACCATCGGATTAATGTCTCTTTACCACTGTAGAATGTTAACTTTTTGAAACAAGGAAATAAGAACATAAAACAATTCAATCTGAAACTCTTCTTTTGTCAGGCTTGTCCTTTTGGGGATCCCTTTAGCTACGTTCACACATTTTATCTTCAGTGACTATATGGTGAAGTCTTTAAAAGGCTTTCCTTTCCTTCTACTGGTTGCCATGGTGATAGTGTTTATCAGTGGGTAATGTGGCGAGCATTCCAAATCGGATTTCTTGCCACTAAAGTAAAACAGATTTGACGTTTGTGTATAAAATTCAGCAGTGTTTATCTGCATTATATCATATGGGATGAAGTGTTTGAAGTGTATGATCTCCATCAAGGATCACGTGACTTCTACTGTCTTCACTTCCATTGGAGCACTTCCAAGTTGCTCGATATTTGCATAACTTTGTTGCATCAGTGATGTGGACACGCCCACATCTAGTCACCGATCCTCACTGTCAGTCATGTCTCCGGAATTGGCCAGTTCTTTCTCAAAATGAATCTCAGGTCACTTCGTGAGTCTCTGTGTGATCGTAGCATTAAAGGAACCCTAAAACAAGTAACGATATGTCTAAGATTTTGCTTAGAACCCATCCATCCATTTTCTATAACCGCTTTATTCCTAATAAGGGTCACGGGGATCTCCTGGGGCCAATCCCAGCACACATTGGGCAAAAGGCAGGGGTACACCCTGGACAGGTCACCAGTCCATCACAGGGCCACATATATAGACAGACAACCACACACACTCACATATGGGCAATTTAGAATTACCAATCAACCTAATGTACATGTTTTTGGACTGTGAGAGGAAACCGGAGTACCCGGAGTAAACTCACACAAGCACCTGCCAGTTTAAACCTGGGATTCAAACCCAGGACCTTCTTGCAATGAGGCAAAAGTGCTAACCACTAAGCCGCCATGCTGCCTTTTGCATAGAACCAGTGAACTAAAAGGTTCTTCTTTCAGCTAGCTTGGAAAGTTAAAAAGTGTCAATTATTCAAAGAACATTTAAATTACAGTTTATTTTCTAGGTGCATGAAGAACTAAATCTATAACTAATTGGCAATCGATTATATATGTAAAAAAAATGGATAAATGTACAATTCTTATTTCTCTTTTCAGCTTGTTGTCCAGTGAGGAGCTCTTAACTATCCAAAATCCTTTAAAGATTGTAGCTGAGAAGTCATTTTGTTTCCTGTGGAGCATGTGGTGTAATGAAAACCCAACAGAACCTGGTATCATGTGGTTCTGATGAGCCAGCATTTAAAATTGGTTTAAGTTGCTGGTTGGATGGTTGCTGGTGTAGACATTGTGTGTGTGTGTGTGTGTGTGTTCCAGCACCTGTGTGCACCCTCTCTTGCATATAATTACACAGTTCATGGTTTTCCATTGCAGTCCAGAACACTCTTCATTCGTATGCATTTATTCAGCTGAACACGAAAAATAAACCTTTTTTCCGTTTGGACTCGTTCATCCGTGTGGAAGCGGACTGTTCCAGCACGGCTACAGCGCCGTCGCCCTCGGCATTCAAGGCAACTGCACAAATCTGTCATGAAATCAGCTTATGCTAATAAATTTCCAGCCGTTTCACCTTTCTTTATCGATGTGTCCTGTATACACAGAGAACACTCGCTGAGGAGAGATCACTGGATAGAGTGGATTGTTATCAGGTAGCATCTAGGTATGCTTAATGAGTAAAGCAATAATTCTTGACTTTTCAGAGCTTGGCTCCAACCCCTTGACCAGTTCGGGTGTGGATGCAGATGCTTTCAAGGATCTGAAGAGGGTTTCCTATATCCGTATCGCCGACACCAACATTACCAGCATTCCCAAAGGTCAGGAATACACTAACTCTCACAGGAGACACAGGAGATCATACTTGACTACATACCCATTCCTATAATTCTTGTTCCTTCAACTTACCTGAATGTTCATTACATATCCTTGCAGGTCTGCCCACCTCTCTGTCGGAGCTCCACCTGGACAGCAACAAGATTACCAAGGTCACTTCTGACAGCCTGAAAGGTCTCAAGCACCTTGCCAAGTAAGAACCTTAAGCTCTTCATCTAATCATCAGCTTGAAACTCCTTCCAGTAATGAGTTGTCAGATGATGTCAGAACGTTTGTTGGTCCCTATAAGATAAAGCATTATTTGATGAAGTTTTCAGCTTTTATTTGGAAAACTAAGTTTCCTTTTTTAGATACTGACAGAGATTAGGGGTAACATTGTTTAACTACACCAACTTAACTACAGGGAATATAAAGGGATTGCATCAGGCTGAGAAAATCCAGGGTCATTGGAGTTCTCTATAGAACCATGGAGCTCTGTGTGCCATTACTTTAGTCTAACCTCTATATTGATAACCCTGACATCCCATCCAGGGTGTATTCACACCTCTTGAGGCAGTCAGGCAGTGTTCCTGAAGGCAGTCAGTCAGTGGCTACTGACAATGACGATACTAATACATATACTGTGTGTGTGTGTGTGTGTGTGTGTGTGTGTGTAGGCTTGGGCTGAGCAATAACGAGATCAGTGTTGTGGAGAACGGCACTCTGGCCATGATGCCACACTTGAGGGAGCTCCACCTGGACCACAACGCTCTAACCAATGTTCCTGCTGGACTCCCTGACCACAAGTACATTCAGGTGAGCATGGAACCATCACGAGATACAATCTCAAACAGACCATACTGAAGGTTAGCGATGAGCTGGTAGAACACTGTGAGTTTCTTTTTTTATTTTTTAGGTGATCTATCTTCATTCCAACAAGATAGCCACTGTGGGAACAGAAGACTTCTGCCCTCCCAGCTTCAACACCAAGAAGGCCATGTACTCTGGCATCAGTCTGTTCAGCAACCCCGTGCCATACTGGGAGGTCCAACCCATCACCTTCCGCTGCGTCTTCGACCGCTCCGCCGTTCAGCTGGGCAACTACAGGAAGAAATAAGGCGTCCAGTCAGAGTGCCTGACCACTGTCCTTAAACCCCGCCCTTGCCCCACATCCCCCCCTCCTGTTTTTTTTGTTTCCAAAGCACCTCAATGTGTGTGTAACTTCAAATTCGAATGTCATAACTCAGATGACTCAAAATGTGTTCTGAGTATACTGAAAATGGCACACAACAGGCAATACTGCGCACTAATCTCATTATCCAGTAATAAACCGTAACAACATCAAGTATCTTGCACATTACATGTTACAAAAAGAAATAGCTAAACATGTATCAGGCTTCATTCCTGTTTTGTTTTTGTTTTTTTCCCTATAGCACTACTAGAACCTTGAGTTAAGTGAAAGAGCATCAATAAATAATTATAGAGGTATATTGGTTAAAGAACAGAAAAAATAAACAAAAAAAGAAAAGCCATGACCACTTAGGATAATCACGTGCACATAGCCATAGTCCTTGGGTTCAAAAGAATGTGGTTCTATTCAGAGGTTCATCTAGAGAAGATCCACTCCTAGCCCCTTGTCTGGATCTTTTTGGGACTTTTTTACTAAATTGACAAGGCGGGCCTGCTGAGCGGGCAGCGAAAGGTTCATTTTGCTCCACAGTACCAGGAAAAAGAGCTGATATACTAGGTGTGGTCAACTATTATTACCTGTATAGCAGTAGTGTCCAGCGTGTACTGTTCGAAATACAGGCATCGGCGCTCAACGTTTTATTTTTATTTTTTTTCTCTCTCTCTTTTTCCATAGTATTCGTTTTGAATTAGGAGATACAGAGAATGGTCACACTGCAGTATTTTCCTCCTTTCGCTTCAGATGTGCATTTTGTTCGTTCGTTTTGTTTTTTGTCTGATTGTTTTTTAAAACCCAGCTGCCATGCCACATATGGTAGGGGAAAAAAAGCTCTTCAAGAAATAGAATAAACTAGATTGTCTTCTTCTTCTTTTTTTCTTTTTGTAATAACGGAAGCAATTTCCAAAGAGCTACACTTCTTTTTTTTTTACATTTTTGTTTCTTCACTATTTTCTTCTACTTCTTCACCTTCTTCGAGGGTGGCGTGCCATGTTTGCATTTTTTTATTTTTTTTGTCCGAAGAGAAGTGGAAGGAGCAGATAGACGTGGCCGAACGTGTCGCCCTCTGTCCTGTGTTAGTGACTGTCACATGTATAGAAGCTGTAAATAAATGCTATATAAAAAAGAAATCCCTTTTCTTGCTTTAAGGAAAACGAGCACGGCAGTCGTCCGGATTTTAATATATCGGCAATAAAGGTGACTTCTTTCTCGAGAACAGGGCTTTGTGTCCTAAAAAGCGTGTCCTAAAAGGGTCGACACACACACCACACACACAGTTTGCAGAATAAAGCATAAAGATCAGATGATCATAAAGTACAGTCATTTTTTCTTGTATTTTTTGCATATACAAATATAAATATAACTAACTGAGGGCATGAAGCCTTTATTATCACCACACGTACATTACAGCCCAATGGAAATCTTTTCTTCACTTATCCCAGCTGAGGAAGTTGGAGTAAGAGCCCAGGGGATAGCTATGATACAACACCCCTGGAGCAGAGAGGGTTAAGGGCCTTGCTCAATTGCCCAACAGTGGAGCTTGGTGGTGCTGGGGTTTGAACTGCAATCCTCAACCCACAGCCTTAACCACTTGAGCCACCACTGCCCCCATCGTATATAATATATAATAATATACTGCAAGTATAGCATATACCATGTGGTTTATCACAACATTACAACTTCACCTCATTGCCACTTCAAATCAGCTGAAATTGTTAAAATTATCGTGGGAAAGACTGGTTCATGATAGCAGGATGCACTTGCTAACACATTTATGAAATAAATAAAATAAAATAAATAAAATAAAATACAATTGTTGTATGATGATAAACTGGAATAAATCCATGTACTCAAAAAGCTTTGAGGACACATCTGTATCAAAAAATCTGTAAAAGTAAATATAATTTGTATAGTTTCTTTAAATATGATATGATTTCACTGCTTATATAAAACTTAATTTAAAGACGTATCTAATGGTCAGACTGGATGGTGTAGACTGCAGCGTGATGAGTTGGTGTAGTGTTAAGGTGAATGGTGTAGAGTGCAGCGTGATCAGTTGATGTAGTGTTAAGGTGAATGGTGTAGAGTGCAGCGTGATGAGTTGGTGTAGTGGTAAGGTGAATGGTGTAGAGTGCAGCGTGATGAGTTGGTGTAGTGTTAAGGTGAATGGTGTAGAGTGCAGCGTGATGAGTTGATGTAGTGTTAAGGTGAATGGTGTAGAGTGCAGCGTGATGAGTTGGTGTAGTGTTAAGGTGAATGGTGTAGAGTGCAGCGTGATCAGTTGATGTAGTGTTAAGGTGAATGGTGTAGAGTGCAGCGTGATCAGTTGGTGTAGTGTTAAGGTGAATGGTGTAGAGTGCAGCGTGATGAGTTGGTGTAGTGTTAAGGTGAATGGTGTAGAGTGCAGCGTGATGAGTTGGTGTAGTGTTAAGGTGAATGGTGTAGAGTGCAGCGTGATGAGTTGGTGTAGTGTTAAGGTGAATGGTGTAGAGTGCAGCGTGATGAGTTGGTGTAGTGTTAAGGTGAATGGTGTAGAGTGCAGCGTGATGAGTTGGTGTAGTGTTAAGGTGAATGGTGTAGAGTGCAGCGTGATGAGTTGGTGTAGTGTTAAGGTGAATGGTGTAGACTGCAGCGTGATGAGTTGGTGTAGTGTTAAGGTGAATGGTGTAGAGTGCAGCGTGATGAGTTGGTGTAGTGTTAAGGTGAATGGTGTAGAGTGCAGCGTGATGAGTTGGTGTAGTGTTAAGGTGAATGGTGTAGAGTGCAGCGTGATGAGTTGGTGTAGTGTTAAGGTGAATGGTGTAGAGTGCAGCGTGATGAGTTGGTGTAGTGGTAAGGTGAATGGTGTAGAGTGCAGCGTGATGAGTTGGTGTAGTGGTAAGGTGAATGGTGTAGAGTGCAGCGTGATGAGTTGGTGTAGTGTTAAGGTGAATGGTGTAGAGTGCAGCGTGATGAGTTGGTGTAGTGTTAAGGTGAATGGTGTAGACTGCAGCGTGATGAGTTGGTGTAGTGTTAAGGTGAATGGTGTAGACTGCAGCGTGATGAGTTGGTGTAGTGTTAAGGTGAATGGTGTAGAGTGCAGCGTGATGAGTTGATGTAGTGTTAAGGTGAATGGTGTAGAGTGCAGCGTGATCAGTTGGTGTAGTGTTAAGGTGAATGGTGTAGAGTGCAGCGTGATGAGTTGGTGTAGTGGTAAGGTGAATGGTGTAGAGTGCAGCGTGATCAGTTGATGTAGTGTTAAGGTGAATGGTGTAGACTGCAGCGTGATGAGTTGGTGTAGTGTTAAGGTGAATGGTGTAGAGTGCAGCGTGATGAGTTGGTGTAGTGTTAATGTGAATGGTGTAGAGTGCAGCGTGATGAGTTGATGTAGTGTTAAGGTGAATGGTGTACAGTGCAGCTTGATCAGTTGGTGTAGTGTTAATGTGAATGGTGTAGAGTGCAGCGTGATGAGTTGGTGTAGTGTTAAGGTGAATGGTGTAGAGTGCAGCGTGATGAGTTGGTGTAGTGTTAAGGTGAATGGTGTAGAGTGCAGCTTGATCAGTTGATGTAGTGTTAAGGTGAATGGTGTAGACTGCAGCGTGATGAGTTGGTGTAGTGTTAAGGTGAATGGTGTAGAGTGCAGCGTGATGAGTTGGTGTAGTGTTAAGGTGAATGGTGTAGAGTGCAGCGTGATGAGTTGGTGTAGTGTTAAGGTGAATGGTGTAGAGTGCAGCGTGATGAGTTGGTGTAGTGTTAAGGTGAATGGTGTAGAGTGCAGCGTGATGAGTTGGTGTAGTGTTAAGGTGAATGGTGTAGAGTGCAGCGTGATGAGTTGGTGTAGTGTTAAGGTGAATGGTGTAGAGTGCAGCGTGATGAGTTGGTGTAGTGTTAAGGTGAATGGTGTAGACTGCAGCGTGATGAGTTGGTGTAGTGTTAAGGTGAATGGTGTAGAGTGCAGCGTGATGAGTTGGTGTAGTGTTAAGGTGAATGGTGTAGACTGCAGCGTGATGAGTTGGTGTAGTGTTAAGGTGAATGGTGTAGACTGCAGCGTGATGAGTTGGTGTAGTGTTAAGGTGAATGGTGTAGAGTGCAGCGTGATCAGTTGATGTAGTGTTAAGGTGAATGGTGTAGAGTGCAGCGTGATGAGTTGGTGTAGTGTTAAGGTGAATGGTGTAGAGTGCAGCGTGATGAGTTGGTGTAGTGTTAAGGTGAATGGTGTAGAGTGCAGCGTGATGAGTTGGTGTAGTGTTAAGGTGAATGGTGTAGAGTGCAGCGTGATGAGTTGGTGTAGTGTTAAGGTGAATGGTGTAGAGTGCAGCGTGATGAGTTGGTGTAGTGTTAAGGTGAATGGTGTACAGTGCAGCATGATCAGTTGGTGTAGTGTTAAGGTGAATGGTGTAGAGTGCAGCGTGATGAGTTGATGTAGTGTTAAGGTGAATGGTGTAGAGTGCAGCGTGATCAGTTGATGTAGTGTTAAGGTGAATGGTGTAGAGTGCAGCGTGATGAGTTGGTGTAGTGTTAAGGTGAATGGTGTAGAGTGCAGCGTGATGAGTTGGTGTAGTGTTAAGGTGAATGGTGTAGAGTGCAGCGTGATGAGTTGGTGTAGTGTTAAGGTGAATGGTGTTCACCTTAACACGGTGAATGTGATGATGGTGCTACAGAATAACTCGAGTCTAACATTCAGCTAAATAAAGAGCAGTGCAGTGGTTCTGTAGTGTGTCTGGTGTTGTAGGTTTGATTCTCAGCTCAGGCGTGAGCTCAGGGTTTGATGTCTTAAAAATCCACACTGAGAAAATTTATGTTGGATGAACGAAATCTAAACTTGGTCAATCACCTGGAACTGGTCTATATTCATATTTATATGTATTGAATTAGAATTGAATTGAATCTGCAGCAGTGAATTAAGATAAAATTGTGACTGAATATCCGTTTCCCACA
The DNA here is from genome assembly GCF_019097595.1 of Hemibagrus wyckioides. Taxonomy (NCBI): domain Eukaryota; kingdom Metazoa; phylum Chordata; class Actinopteri; order Siluriformes; family Bagridae; genus Hemibagrus; species Hemibagrus wyckioides. The sequence goes on along the minus strand of NC_080728.1, from coordinate 18,810,065 downwards.
TGGAGATAATATTCTCAGTATAAACACTTACAGATCACATCAAAGGAAAATTCGTCACAAGTCCCAATGACCCAATGAATCACTGATGACCACTGTTTCCCAATGACTAATCAATGATCATTGTTTCCCAACGACCAATCACTGATGACCACTGTTTCCCAATGACCAATCACTGATCACCACTGTTTCCCAATGACCAATCACTGATGACCACTGTTTCCCAATGACCAATCACTGATCACCACTGTTTCCCAATGACCAATCACTGATGACCACTGTTTCCCAATGACCAATCACTAATGAGCACTGCTTCCCAAAGCCCAATAACTGATCCCAACGAACCAATCATTGATCAGTGTTTCCCAATGACCAATCACTCATCACCACTGTTTCCCATTGACCAGTCACTGAACTTCTAACTGAATATCTGTTTCTCACATGGAGATAATATCAACACTTACAACACAGGGAAAATTCATCACAAGCCACTGATGACCCCTATTTCCAAATGCCCAATCATTGATGACCACCATTTACCAATGACCAATCACTGATGACCCCTGTTTCCCAATGACCAATCACTAATGACTACTGTTTACAAACACCCAATAACGGATCCCAATGACTAATCATTGATCACTGTTTCCCAATGACCAATGGCTGATCACCACTATGCCCAATAACCGATCCCAACGACCAATCATTGATCAGTGTTTCCCAATGTCAAATAACTGATGACCACTGTTTCGACCACTCATAAACTTCTGACTGAATATCCGTTTCTCACCTGAAGACAATATTCTCAGTATCAACACTTACAGTTCACATCAAAGTACAATTCGTCACAAGTCACTGTTGACCCCTATTTCCAAACACCTAATCACTGATGACCAACATTTCCAATAACCAATCAGTGATGACCACTGTTTCAGTTTTACATTTTTATCTACAAATAAATGGTCTGAGGCAGTGAGGGTGTGGGATTCTGGGAGATTGATTAAGAAAAATGAATAAAAATACTACACTGGTCAGGTCACAGGACAGGAGGTCATTGAGAAGCTGTGCTCTGAGAGGGAGAGGTTGGATCTGCACGAGGTTAGAGGTAGATATAAAAGCATCTGCTTCATGAAATTATATCTATATTACATTATTATTATATATTGTAATACATCATTTCCTGATGTTGGTTATTCATGTCGGTTATCTGGCTGTTATAAATTCAGTTTCTTCATCCTGAGGGTGCGCAAACTTTTGCACTCAAATGAATCATATAAGAGAATGTAGGTATGATTATTAATCTAATATTAACTGTAAATATTCAACTGATACAAACTCAGGACTTACAGAGGAACAGGAGCAGGTAAAGATCAGGAGAAACTCATGCAGTGTTTTATTCTAAATTACTGAACATAGAAGCCAAGTCTCTCTCTCACACTCTCTCTCTCACCCCCGCTCTCTCTCTATCATCCACACTCTCTCTCTCTCTCTCACCCCCGCTCTCTCTATCACCTGCACTCTCTCTCGTGCCCTCTCTCTCTCTCTCTCTCTCTTTCTCTGTTTCTCTTTCTCTCTGTCTTCTGTCTGTCTCTCCCATGTCTTTTTCTGTTCTCTCTCTCTCTCTCTCTCTCTCTCTCTCTCACCCCTGCTCTCTCTCTATCACCCGCACTCTCTCTTGTGCCCTCTCTCTCTCTCTCTCTCTGCTTCTCTTTCTCTCTGTCTTCTGTCTGTCCCTCCCATGTCTTTTTCTGTTCTCTCTCTCTCTCTCCTTCTGCTCACTTTCTGTCCGTACATCCCATCTCTCCCTCTCTTTCCCTGTGCCCCCCCTTTTTTCCTTATCCCCCTCTTCTCTGATGCCCCCTTGTGGTGGATAAAATTATAACACATTCTCTAATCACAGCTCCACGAAAGAGAAAAAAAGCAAAGGAATATAACTGAAAAACATTTTAAAACAAAATACCCCACAATAATCACCATCTTGTATGCCTTTAAACCCTGTTCCCATCTCCAGTGGCCTGGCGCTGGTCTTAGCAGTTACGCTGTCTCAGTATTTCATGTCACGACATTTACTAAAATCATATCAGGAGGTTTTCATGTCAAATCAACAAGACAGAACTACGGCAACGCACATGTGTGTTTACATCTGAGATACACTGATAAAGCAATGACGTGGAGAAAATATATACAATAACCAAACAGGAAACTATGTCCAAAGCTAATAAGCTTGTAAATTTATTCTAGTTGGAATTAGTATTCATTTGCAAGGTCAGTAATTAGGCGTGTTCGATTAAAAAGATGGTGAGAAATCTAACATGTTAATATGGATTTTTACTGTTTAACTAGATTTTTAACATCCTCCAGGCTTAAACTGGTGCATGCCCCGTCACCACCCCCTGGATTTTTCTTACAGTATGACTACTGGCTCTAATAATTTAGTCCCTCCTACAGGGTATAGTGGTACAGCATGTGTGTGTGTGTGTGTGTGTGTGTGTAGGACAGAGAACGAGTGAAAGAGAGGGACAGTGTATCAGTGTATAGCTCTGTGTGTGTGTGTGTGTGTGTGTGTGTGTGTGTGTGACTAACGTAACTGGTAGCAGCTTGAACTCTTTCGTCCTGCCATCACAGAAGAAGCTCTACTAAGTACGTCTCGTTGTCCACACACTGTGTGTCCACTTTATTTTCTGGACAGCTTTTAACAACAGATTTGGTCAGCTTTAAAAAAAAATCAGACACAAATTTAGATCTCTTTTTTTTTAAAAAAAAACAAACAAACTGAGTGACAGGACATGAGGAAGAACCCGTGTGAGGAGCCGGATTGCTCGAGAGAACCCAAAAGTCAATAGACGGTGGTTTACACTGATACCAGTACTTATACAATGATTCACTTGTGTGTGGAGCATTAGAGGAAGGATTAGACAGTGTGTGTGTGTGTGTGTGTGTGTGTGAGCAGCATTAAGTCATTTACATGCCCTCTCTTTGACACTTTTTATGTCATTAATTGGATGTGTGCTTGACGTTCTTGTGTAATGGTGTGTGTGTGTGTGAAGCTCAACATCACGGTATTTTGATTTTTCTGTCCAACCTGAATGGGAAATTAAAATCTGTTTTTAATCTGTGAAAATCCTTTCTGTACTCAATGAGCTGTGTTCAGCTAAATCATTTGCATAAATGCATGTAATTGACTAAAACAGAGGACTTTTTAGACCTCTTTAGCAACTTTAATTCAAACAGAAGCCCAATCACTGATCACCACTGATTACCAATGACCAATCACTGATCACCACTGTTTCCCAATGACCAATCACTGATCACCACTGTTTCCCAATGACCAATCACTGATCACCACTGTTTCCCAATGACCAATCACTGATCACCACTGTTTCCCAATGACCAATCACTGATCACCACTGTTTCCCAATGACCAATCACTGATGACCACTATTTACCAATGACCAACCACTGGTGACCACTGTTTCCCAATGACCAATCACTGATCACCACTGTTTCCAAACACTCAATTACTGATCCCAGCAACCAAGCATTGATCAGTGTTTCCCAATGACCAATCACTGATGTCCACTGTTTCCAAATGCTTAATCACTGATCCCAATGACCTATAACGGATGGCCACTAATTTCCCAAACACAAACACTGATCACCACTGTTTCCCAATGACCAATCAGTGATCATCACTGTTTCCCAACAACCAATCACTGATCACCACTGTTTCCAAATGCCCAATCACTGATAATCTATATTTCAGAACCACAAACCACTGATCATCGCTGTTTTCACAGATTAAGTGGTGAAAAACTATAAGCTCACATACACATGAAGTCATCAGTTATTCTCTTCATTCATTTTGTCCATGAGATTAAAAGCAGATTCCCACACAGTCAGTATTTGTTGGTTTTTAACTGTGGTCTCACTCTGTGGTTCTATAAGCAGTATCATTTACTGCATGGTTACATTACTGCCACACTGACGCATCTAAACATTCTGAATGGGAACCACACACACTTCTGCTTGGAGTTTACATCACTCAGAGTCTGCTTGCTGCTGCTGCTGATGATGATGATGATGGCCCCACATTGACAGCCTGGAGATACATGGGATTACTGTGAATGGTAAGGATTAAAGACTTAGCTTTAAGACTGCAATTAACATGAAGAGTTTTGCACTCAAGTCTCCATCAGTGAACAGTTGTTACTTTGACTTCATCAAGATGTTATAGACATGTTATAACTAGAAAAAATCTCCTGGATACACATTTACACCTTTTGGTGAAGGGAAATGAATTATAATTGCACTATCGATTCAATCCAATTTTATTTGCATAGTGCTTTTAAAAATGGACATTGTCTCACAGAGATAAAGTGATAAAAATGATAAAGTTTAAAATTATATTAATATCTATTCTTAATGAGCAAGTCTGAGGCAAAAGTGGCAAGACATTGGCGAGGTTAAACTCCCTGAGATGTCATGAGGAAGAAACCTTGAGAGGAACCAGTCTCAGAAGGAACCCTCATCCTCATTTGGGTGAAACCAGATAGAGTAAATGATGTAAATGTTAATAAAGTCCTTTTTACAACTGTTTATAGTCAAGTGGAATTGTACAACCAGGAGGTCCTGAGCAACTTGCTGGTCAGTGTTCATTATAGACTTAGCACTCTCCAGTGTCACCCAGATGAGGATGGGTTCCATTTTGAGTCTGGTTTCCTCCAGACTAACATAATCTCCTTTCTGTCCACCTTCACCTCTGGCGTGAGCACTGGGGTTAAATGTCCAATTGTTAAATAATAATGGATAATGTCCATTTTTAAAGCACTATACAAATGGAAGAGGGGGAGGGGTTGTAGCTTAGTAGTCAAGGCATTGGACTACTGACCAGAAGGTTGTGAGTTTGAACCCCAGGTCCACCAAGCTGCCACTGCCGGGTCCCTGAGCAAGACCCTTAACCCTCAGTTGCTCAGTTGTATAAAATGTAAATAATGCCCTTTCTACAACTGGACATTTTATAACAATGTCCTTTCTCACAAATGGAACTGTGCAACCAAGATGCTGGTCAGTGTAATTTCTGAGTTCATTATAGACTTAGCACTCTCCGGTGTCGCCCAGATGAGGATGGGTTCCATTTTGAGTCTGGTTCTTCCAAAGGTTTCTTCATAACATAGTCTCTGGGAGTTTTCCCTCTCCACCTTCGTCTCTGGCTTGCTCTTTGGGGATAAATGTCCATTATTAAAAGTACAATACAAATAGGGGATCAGAGTTTGAATCTCAGGTCCACCAAGCTGCCACTGCTGGGTCCCTGAGCAAAACCCTTAATTGCTCAGTCGTATAAAAAATAAGGGCATCTACCAAATGCCGTCAATGTAAATAAAATCAAACAGATAACTTGACAAGCATGGGGCTATTAGTAATTACTAGGAGTGCAGAGAGTAACGTGGATAAAAGCAAATTTATCTGAATCGATCTCTAATATGATACGCTACAAATGATTCTGAAGCCCATTGGAAATAGAACGGTTATGAAATCTATTACGCAAATCTGTTATGCAAAACAGCTTCGATCCACAGCCAGAGCACAGAATTCATTACCTGTGTACTCACATCCACCTCGCCCTCTTCATTAGTATTCTCTGTTTAGAACCAGTACACAAACCACATGCCAGTTGCTCCTGCATGGAAAAATCCCGAAAACAACAGAGCTACTGTTTCTCATTACCAACAAACACATTATGCAACGTTTTGTGGAAGAATAGGATCGCTAAAGACCTGTGAGACTCTCGCTATGCCTTCTGCATTCTCCAGTGATCTTCTCACTGAGAAATAAGGCAGTAAATAAGGATGATCACGAGCTTTTTAAATTAGCTGGACACTTTTTAAATCCATTAGTGGCAATTTGGTGAAATTCTTTAGGGATGAATGTAACCTACATGATGTGGTACAATTTCATAGCAGTGCCTCAGACCCCACATAAAACTAGCTTTTTTCTTCCCTTTATTTGTAGGCAAACTCAGCCAGTGCTTCAGTGTCTACAAAAGTCTGAACAATTCTAAAACAATGCTCTTTGTTTTCCCAGTTTACATGCCGTTCTGTTTGGGTAATCAAACCTCTGGTCATTTTCATAGGCTTTTTCATGATCTGTGGGAAAGGAACAAATATCTGGACCCTAAACCACTAATAACACTTTTAACAGCTGTTCACCTCCTGTATCTAGCTGTCGACCAAATCACCTACCAGAACACTTTATTATGTACACTGTGGGTTACCTGTTATCAGGATGACCATACTATTAAGTATGCTTAAGTACGAGACGGTTTTAAATGGCCGGCTGTTTCCTTTACATGAAAAAGACCAAAAATGTGTCTACAACGGATACTACAATGTGGCAATAATATAACCATGAGAACAGCCTTCATGTTTAAATATCGATGCATTTTCATGTTTTGAAAACTACTAGCTTACATCTGTTCGGGTTATGGTACATATCGATCTGCTACAACTTGATCAAACCTTCACTGTAGAAGGAAACCAACTTTAGTTAATAATGTTTTAGACATGCTTATTAAGATACAGAGCTCCAAAGCACTGATGGACGTGACACTAACGAGCTTAACTTCTTATGTTTTCAAATGTTCTTGTGTATATTTGCACCAGAAAGCTGTAGACGGGTGAAATGCTGACACCAACCTCAATGCCCTGCCAGCTATATGAGCATTTAGAGGTTTGCCTTAAGTGTCTCAATCAATTTTAACCAGCAGCAGAAAAATCTAAGCAAACTATCACTGAATTGCCGCCAGTCATATCTTCATTTGTGCAGTATTTCAGGATCATGTTCAGTCCATTTTAAGCTATCTGGTCTCATCAAGGTTGAGTTTTGGCTGTGCATGCAGATCGAAGTCAGAGGACCTGAGCTGATGTAACACACAAACCCTAGTCCTGATCCCTCTTCTTTCACTAGACCTCACTTCCTCTGGACTTGCAGTCTGTTTCTGCTTTGATCACAGTCCATGGCTATGTCCCTTTCCAGAACAATTTCACTATGTGCTCCAAACCCTGGTTCAGTTTATCACTGGTTAGACTCCTGCCTCCTGTGACTGTGGACACCATGGAGACACTTTTAAAGGAATGCATGGTCTTAAGACTCTCGAGGAAACTGTTGGAATGTGTCGGTGCAAGTTTTTCTCACAATATCCAACCTCATCCTGGTCTATGTTGTATACCACTGAGGTATCTAGACTATTTGTTCTTGGGGTCAATTAGATTACCATTGCTTTGGAAATACTGTACATTCATTTTAATTGTCAACTCAGGTGTATTTTTAATGCTAATATCCGGAGACAACTGTGTATACCCGCTGCAGCTTTCTACCAACCAAACATAGTCATCAACTGAACTAAAGAAAGGATAGAGGTTGTTTGCTGATGTAAGTGGTGCATTTTAATTGGTTTACAAATTAATGCTTTTGTTCATATTTAGGAAAAGTACTGATTAAATAAAACTTAAAAGTACTACTATTGGGACAAATGTACGCAAGTACTTCAGAAAAAGTTTCCTTCCAAAGCTAGTGACATGACTTTCCTATTTTTCTTCGGCTCCTGCTTCTTGTCGTCTGGTCATTCTACCAGTCATTATTCTTAAATTTGTCTAGTCTAATTGTGTAATGCTGTTGTGTGCAAGAGGACTTGACACTATTTACCAGCAATTATAGACTCTTTTCCATTATACGGCCAAACTGTTTTCAAGCACAGTGAGTAACTGTTCCATTAACATTTCCACCTTAGCGCTGTGTTGGGTTTGTTTTTTTTTTCAGCATGGTTAAATAAAAATAACATTTGGTCAATGAACAGTTCTGCCAAATGTAAAGTTACACATTTATGTCATTTACATTTAAAACATTTGGCAGATGCTCTTATCCAGAGTAACCTACATTTATCTCATATATACAACTGAGCAGTTGAGGGTTAAGAGTTTTGCTTAAGGGCACTGCAGTGACAGCTTAGTGGTCCTGAAAACCCAACCTTTCGATCAGTCGTCCAGTGCCGTAACCACTGAGCTACCACTGACCACATTAAATCCCAGCACACGTATTTATTTTTCTGTATATGCCCTGTCTTTATTGCAATCGTCTTCAATCCCCTGCCTTTGCTGTACTTTCTTTAGAAGCTCAGAAAATGGAAAATGAAGCAAGACCATTTACACGTTGGTGTGGACTGGCATGACGTGGTCATAGCTACTGTTCTTTCCAATTGTAATGGCTTATGGGAATATGAGCAGATTTACTTTCCAGACCTCATTCAGTTTTGATTGCATTGTGATTCCTGCTGTGGAATAGATTATTTTTTTGCAGACTCACAGGTCATGGGCATTGTTCCAGTAACTTAGGAGAAGTGCAATGAGACACAGATGTTTGAGGGATTCCTGGCCTTTTTTATTCTCAGTTTGGCCCTCTGAGCAAGTGGTAAGAAGCCACTAAGAAGCCTGCCAAAAGTTCGATTCTAGTTATTATCTTAGTGCTGTAAGGCTAGAGTTGTTAGATCTCCAAACTGACAGCCTAAAGCCACCGTAGGACCACACAAAATGGATGTTCTTATCTCTGTTCTCGCTTCTCCTTCTTGTTCTTCATCTGCTACACTGATCTCTCAGGTTTATTCTGTTCAAATGGCATCCCAAGTCTCCCATGCTGTAATTATTCCTAAACTAGGTCATTCTGCCCTGCTACAGTATGTTGCCTGTCTGGGTTCCATTACCCTTGACTCAATTGTGGTTTTTATTGCCTCTTTGATGTCACCAGTTCCATCAGCCACTGACCCAGTGCATCTGCCAGAACCTTGGTATAGTACTGGGACATAGGACTGTTAATTCTAAAATGATATTTTGAATATCAGCTTCTGGTTTTATACCCTTTTTATTCTCTACCTTGCCATTTTTCTGGCACTGTTCTTCCAAATGGTGCTTTTGTCTTTATTGGACTCCTGACTGTTGAGGCTTTGATACTGGTTCTGAACCTTTTCCTGTCACTGTTTTGGCTTTGCAGTCTATTGTTGTTCGGATCTCTGTTCAAATGCCCTTCTTCAGAATTATCTCACTTTGTGCTCCAACCCTTGGTTCAGTTTCTGCTGTCCCTGATCACTGGCTCAGCCAAACTTCTCCTGCATTCTCCAACACAGCTGTCCCGGTGACCTTCTCACCACAGTGCTACTTACTGAGACCCAGAACCTTGCTGAATATTGAAGGTAAATATTTCATAATTTACAAGTCCTCCAAACATAAAGATTCTGGAATAGATCCCACTTTAGGTTCTGCCTTGCTGCTTAGTGGCACAACTGGTACTTATTCTCCTGACTTATGATTATCCAGCCTCTGATGTGGGTCCTGAACCTTTTTGAGTCTGTTCTGGACTCGATTCTCTCTGGAGGCTCTGGGTTGCTACTTGGTGACCCTCTTGTTCTGAATAGCCCTTTGGGGTCAATTAAACTGATCAAACTTCTACCTGTCTGACCTTCTTTGATGCTTGACCTGAACAGAGATTGTGTTACAATTAAAAAATAACATGTCTCATTGATGGACAGGGTTTTTAAAAAATTCTCAGAATTTTAGCATATATTAATGGACAGGGCTTGAGAAATTTGACCTTATTTTGATCACACCACATTGCCCTTGACCTCCATGGTGTTTTCTGGTTTTGACCTCAACTTTTCTGTACTTGTGGCTCAGTACAATGGATTGATATTCTTTGAAAAGCTTAATTAAAGAGATTATGCACTTGTATGCACTTATCTGACTCTCACGTGATGGATCCATATACGATATCTCTCTGAAACTTAAGTTTTTAAGTTTCATTGGGGTTTAGTTTAGAGGACTGTGAAGGCGTTTTCACCAAAGACAGATTTCCTGGTCAGTCTGCTTTTTTGTGTACATCTGGAGGAATGCTTTGGATTATTTTCCTGCAGGAAGATCCAATAATGACGTGGTCAGCACATGCATTTAATGGCTAACAGCATCATCTATTTATCAACACTGTTCAGAGCTTTTTTACTTATAGATTTTTCCGGACACCTTTTCCACTCGTCAAAACAAATAAACACACTTATAGTAAACTGCAGGCTGAAGGAGGGGAGTATTTATTTAAATAAATTCAGACAAGTATTCAAGTAAACAAATGAACAAAAGAGGTCAGAGCCCAGACTTGCTGATGGAACATATCTGAAGGTCTTTCCAGTTTCCATTCCTTGGGTTCGCTTTTCATTATTTGCAAGAGCATGAGAGTAGAGGGCTGGTAAAAGAAAGGAAGACCCTGCACTGAACCTTATCTGCTTATAAGCTTGCAATGAAAATCACTGACCGGTTAACATAGTTTTTAAAGCCCGTCATTAGTGGTGAGGGAATGTTGCTGGAACGTCTGTTTTCTGGCTTAGAACTGAGATTGTTATTCTCACTCGCAATTCTTTAAACACACCATTTTTATAAGGAACAAAAAGTATATTTATTATTCTTACACAGCACCAGCTCTATTAACCGTTCCAGACGGTGGCAGATCCATTTTCCTGGTGGATGTTTGGGAATGACGTCTTGTCTGAATGACGCATTAATAACACATTAGATTCTTACTCGAACGGCCCAAATCCTGAGGAAAAATAACCAGTATTTTGTATAAAATATATAAATACGAGCAATGAGCAACGTCATGTGCAGCAAAGTTAAAAAAGGAAACCCTAGCAATAATATTGGAGGTAATCAATATTAACATGTAGTGAAATAATAAGCTACGGTTTTCTGTTTTTCTGCCAAAAGCAAGTCTAAATAAATGGTTCAGAGTCATTTATTCATCCATTCACTTTTTTCTCATTCAGCTCTTGTTAGTTTTGTCATTACATAGAAATTTCCTACTAGGAAATAGTAAATGTACTTTATGTTTTTCCAGACTGGATAAATGCTTCCTTTTTTATGATTTTGGATGAATGATTTTTTTCATGCGGCCGTATTTGCTAAATATCAATGATTTGGTTCAACAGCATCCTTATGTCTAGCATGTTAGCAAAGCATCATTCCTACTACTTCCTTTCAGGCTGCTTTTATTTTGTAATGTCTCTGTACAGATTTCAATAGAGGTCATATACGCTCACCACCAGGCATTTATACCTGCTATTCCTATTTATGCAATTATGTAATCAGCCAATCATGTGAAAGCAGCACAATGTGCAGCAGAATGGTAAAAAACGTGCCTGGTTTGGGTGAGTCGGTGACCATGATACTGTCACATTCCTGTTCTTGGCTGGTTGGACAGGTACCTGATGTGGACTCCTACTCAAGCACGATGTTTTGAGATGCTTTTCTGTGCACCATGGTTATAAAGAGTGATTATTTGAGTTACTATAGACTTCAAGCCAGTCTGATCTCTCTCATCAACAAGGTGTTTCAGTCTGCAGACGTTGTCCATGTAGCCACTCCCGGGTCCTACTCGCACCCGAGGGGGTCTTGAACCCGGGTCTCCGGCATGGAAGGCAGGCGCACTAACAAGGAGGCTAAAGACTGCAGCCACTAGTCGCTAGTGTGCCTCTTGAGATCAGGGGATTGAGGTTAACCTGCACAGCACCTACCCTTGTGAACCTTTCTGAAGCTCTTCACCAGTTCCTGCATGGTTTTTGCATAGTGCTGCTTCCAAACGACTGATAATCAAAGTACAAGTGTACAGGTGTTCCTAATAAACTGTCCGGTACATATAAGGATATAATAAAACCACGGTTATGTGAAATTATGTGAAGTTATGAGTGGGAAACTCTTGTCAATTTTTAATTGCATTTTAGCAAACAATTGCATTAGCATTTTAAAGTCACTTGTTAGTGTGAACTTTTAATGTCTAGTGTACATGTGTACATGTTAATAAATACTGAATAACTGCATGCATGTAAAATTGTGCCAAATCTACCCTTGTTGAAATGGAACAAGACAGACCGTGTGTGTGTGTGTGTGTGTGTGTGTGTGTGTGTGGTGTTTGCTGAATTTTTGGTAAGCAAAAAGACCCCAAGATTCTAAAATTATGGAGCCATAGGAAACTATGTCTGAGTTCTAACTTCTTAAGTGCTCACAGATTTGCTTCTAGGTACCTCTGAGAAAAAGAAAAGACCCGAAATATTTATCCACCTGAAGGTCTAAATGTATGTCACATGAACAATATGATATAATATTAGTGAATTCAGGCCTCATGCTTGCCCATACAATCACATTCTTTCGAATATGAAGACAAAAACCTGGCTCTGGATCAGCATGCTCTAAGAAATAATATATTGCTTTTTCCCGCTGACTCTCAAGTACTAACACATGTCAGAGGGGTGGAGGGATAGAGCTTAAAGTCGAGAGCAAGCCAGAACCTCTTTTTATGTGAGAAACGTTTATGAGGAGGTTGTTTCATCACAGACCATATGCATCGTCAAAAAGGTGAATGGTTGAAATAAAAGTGGATATATATTTTACCGCACCAGATCTGGGTTTCTGGTGGTGTTTGCACAGAAAATGTGCAAAGAACATTCCAGTGACCAGGTGCAGCTGAAAGCAAATAAAAAAAGTAGCACCAACTAGCACAGCGAGAGCTCTGGGTGTCTGCTATCCAGAACCATGCTTCCAGATGACAGCATGCTGAGAGAGATACGTGTGTAGATAAAAGGGATGGCTGTTGTGCCGATTTATTTATGCACATCTGCACAGCACTGGACTCGCTCTCACTGGATGCCATGCTCTGCAGACAGCCAGTAAAGGCAACAGTAGTAAAGGTCTTATGTAAGTTTGGTCTGGCTTTAGTTTCTGCTCCTGCTTCCTCTTGTCACTTTTTCCAAAGCTAATTTACAACCGCAGTAGACTGGTTAATATAATGGTAGGCAGTTGGCATCACCTTCAGCCAAATGCTTTTTCGTCCAAGACTTTCCACAACATTTTATGAAACCAAATTCGTTGAAAACATTTGGGGGTTGTTGTTTTTGTTATTAAAGAAATGTAAGCTTTGGAAATGTCCAGAGGTGGCATAATGGTTTTTGGTGTTTTTGGTCTTGGTGCTTGTGCTTGCTGCCTCATAATCCTTTATTTGTTTTGAAGGATAATTCCGAATGATTGGCTAATAGAGGTGTGTGGGTGTGTATAAACCATGCAGGTATATATAAATGAATATACATATATTTTATATGGTCTCTTGCAAGCCTTTGCACACGGGGCACCTCTGAAGAAGCATCAGCCACACCTGAATCTCGTTACACGCTAGAACCGACATGCCACGGTGCACAGACCACTGACGAGCTGCAAGCTGTCTGACTGCTGTTTTCCATCAATCTAGGGCCACTGTAGTTTTAGCTGAGCCAGTTTTCTCATTCTCTCTCATTTCCCTCCTCTCTTTCTTCTGTACTCTATCCCTCCCTCTCTTTCTTACCCTCCCTCTCTCATCCTCTCCAGAGACCCTGGGCCACACACACCTCTGCCTGCAGCCTGAAACAGATAGAGAGAGAATAAGGTAAGTCAGATCCTACCTGTTACACGAAGGGTTCTTCGGAAAAGTTAGCGATTGTGCTCTGCGTTTGGTAATATCTTTTGACTCTCCATTTGGCGTAGGTTCAAAGGGAGGTCTGTTTCGGTGTATTCGAGATGCAGATTTTTAGGATTGAAGAGGAGATTAAACTGCCTCGTTTGATTATGTGTGTGCATGGACCGTATGGTTATATTACCTCTGAATGTCATTTAGCATTTTCTGGAAAACAAAAAGAAGATTTTTGCTAAGTTTGCATTTTTAAACATTACAGCAAGTCCAAGTCCGGGTCTGCTTAGTGGAATTTCTAAATTCAAGATATATGATACATTATACTATGTTTTTGAATAAGCTTATATTATGTTATATATTCCTAGAATGCCTAATTTAGGTATGTAATTTATTTTCTAATTGTTGTTTTTGGGCTTAGAATCCCACCTGTAATGATTTACACTAAAACAGAAGAAGAGGGGGTGCTTTAGGGAGTGTACTAGGTTGAGGAGGGGCAAGCAGAGTGGGATGATGATTGCAGTTTAAGTAAGCCATAATGAGGAATCTTCACTAATTAACTGCAGTTGTAGTCTGATTTGCTGACATGCTAAAAGATCTTCCACAAACTTTTTTTGTGTTAATATTTATGTCTAGAACAGAACTTTCTAAGATTAGAATTTGACCCTGTCTCTTTTTCTTATTTGTTTTTCCACCAGATTTTTCACAGTGTTTGTCACTGCTGTGAAACCATGTTCCCTCTTCGGTCTGTCCTCTTGGCTGGCCTTGTCAGTCTGTGTATCTGTCAGTACTATGACTATGACTACGAGCCTGCTGCACAGTCTATGCCTTCCTCACCTAATTGTGCTTTGGAGTGTGACTGCCCCATCAACTTCCCCAGTGCCATGTACTGCGACAGTCGCAACTTGAAGAACATCCCATTTGTACCAACAGGAATCCAATACCTCTACCTGCAGAACAACCTTATCGAGGAGATCAAGGCAGGTGTTTTTGACAATGTCACTGACTTGCGCTGGTTGATCCTCGACAACAATAACATCACCACCGATAAGATCCAGTCAGGGACCATTGACAAGTTGGGCAAACTGGAGAAGCTCCACGTCAACTACAACAAGCTGACCAAGCCTCCGGCCATCAGCACCAAGTCCCTGGATGAAGTCAAATTCATCGGCAATCAGATAACTACAGTGCCATCAGGTTTACTGTCTGGCAATGAGAACCTCACGACCATCCACCTGGCCAAGAACAAACTGACCACAGAAGGCGTTGCTGGGGCCTTCAAAGGACTGAAGTCGTTGATGCTGCTGGATTTAAGTGAGAACAAACTAAAAAAACTCCCAGCAGGCGTCCCCGCTTCTCTTCTGATGCTGTATGTTGACAACAACGACATTGAAAACATCCCAGGTGGCTATCTGGCCAAACTGCCTGCACTGCAATACCTGCGTCTGTCTCACAACAAGCTGGCAGACTCGGGTATTCCGGCAGGTGTGTTCAATGTTACGTCTCTCCTGGAGCTGGACCTGTCCTTCAACAAGCTCCAGTCTATCCCTGAGGTCAATGAAGCATTGGAGCACCTGTACCTGCAAGTCAATCAAATTAGCAGTGAGTTTAGGCTCTTCAAACGCTTTGTTCCTCTGCCGTTGTTTAGTCTTCACTGTCTGACTTTTGCTTTTTGTTTTGTTTGTTTTTTTCCAGAATTTGATCTGCCCAACATCTGCAAGATTATCTCACCTGTAAACTACTCCAGACTGAAGTCTCTGCGCCTGGATGGAAACAATCTCACCCACAATAGCATGCCTGAAGAGGCATCCAGCTGTCTCCGTCAGGCCTCTGAGATCATTTTTGACTAGTTTTCAACTCCCTGTCTACTTCGACCAGCTCCTTTAAAAGAGCTATTCAACATTCATCAGATTAACACTTCAAATATAGTTATTGAGGGCAAACTTCCCTCACAGATAGTGACAGAACACCATAGTCATTTTGTCAGTATAGCCCCCAAATAACCAAATAATTCACGGTTATTTGTGTAAGGAGATCTGTACGTTGGAAAATTTGTAATAGCACCAAAGTACACTGAGATCTATATAATAAAAGCTGAAATATTCATTCTTGGCACATTCCAGTATACGGTATGAGGCACACATGTATTAAGAATGTTATGTATGTCTAGTGCTTCAATACAAAACCATGCTTGAACACCTTTCCTTTCTGATCCTAACATTCACTTCAAACATTCCTGTATCTTATATTTATATGGATCAAATCGAAGCACAGATCCTCATTTGCTCGTATGCTTTTGTATAGATTGTCTAAATGCTGGCACCGACACTCTATATTCACTGTACACGTGATAATATTGCGCCTTCAGGAATTAGCTTTAGAAATGTCGTTTTTTTTAATCGTCTCTGATGAGCTATATCTGTATACTAGAGCTCCTTTCTGTTTGGAATTTTATATCAGTTTAGCTATCGGCTATATTATTCTGTGTTTCACATAGCTAGAAAAAGAGGAACGCGAAGCATTGCTAAAGAGGAGTCTTGCATTACTCGAATATTTAGATATTATCTTCTTCTCAGAGTGTGGTCGTTAGTTAAATCTACTAAAGGTGTAACTTGCAAGTATTATAGATTTAAACTGTGAAGAACTGTTATGTATTGTAATGAAGCTAACGTTTGAATTACCCAAGTAACAGCTAGCTTACTGCTCCATAAAACTGCAAGATTTTATGCAATACTCGAATTTACTTGCATGCAATTCATCATACACTCTCTATAAAGCACTCTCTTCCTTCCTTATCTATAGGAACAATATAAAAAAATACATTCTGCATTCAACCAACCGTACACATATTTGCTCACGTTGCGTTGTGACAATATCAGTAATAGAAGATTTTGAGCATAATTGCAGGTCTATTATGTTAAACAATGAACCTTTTTGTTTTCTTAAAAAAAACAAAAAAAAAAACAAAGACTTAACGCAAATAAATCAAGTTTCCTGAACATACTGTAAACTTTAAATTCATAAACATATCACAATACTCTAACGTCTTGCTTTCTTATTATTCACCTATTTAATTTGTAACTTGAAACAGACCTTAACACAATGATGGAATGATCTTGAAATAAAAATTGAAATAAAATGAGAATATAATGTGGAATAAGTGACAAGCTATAGACCATACTGATGATTCTAATATGATTCACTGCAAACAAAAACATTGATGCAATATTACATTATGCCTGTTTTTTGAATATAAAGCTAATTTGAAAAGAAATGTTAGAAATATTGCTGTTCCTATAACAATCATAGCATGGGCTACACAGGCCGAGCTTCAAATGTCCTACATTCAGTCAATCATAAAATCCTTCTTATTCATTTACTTTAAATTAGACAAGACAGAAAATTTCACTTTTAATATTACTGACTTTTTGTTTTTGGACAAAATAAGGTTTTTTTGCCCATACCATACTCTAATGCCTGTACTTTATAAAAGCATTATCTTCATCATTTTGGGTTCCTTTGTAGCATAACTTAAAAGCATTCGACTTTTTGTTGTAAAAAGAGTTCTAATCCTAATGATTTCACATGGAAACATGGCCTGGAGCAACAGTAACCAATCACGAGCATCTGTCAGCTCATGTGACGCAACATGAGAAGCAGTTTGAAGAGATTGCCTGCTGGATGTAAAGTGGCAAGACCAAACTGAAGGATAACTACTTGAACTCGTACCAATGAAAACATGTGTGTAATTAATTTCTATAGAAGCTCTACTCATGTTTGATGTACGAATCAAAGAAGGCTTAGGCTGAAGGTGTGTCGTTATAATGACACACAACAACTCTTGGTCCGAATCTGCCGAAAATCTGCTGTGATTTTTTGTAAAATCGCAGCTTAATTTTCTACCACGTGAAGGGTTTCCCAAGGCCACCACACAACAGAAGTATCTATAATTACAGCAAGATTATTAGCAACCTACAGAAATAATAAGTCTTATTTGAGAAAAGCTTAAGAGAGACTTCCTTCTTATTAAAAAATGTCCTTGAATGCAGCCATACTGCACTACAATACAAGTAAAATAAAAGTTTTATGGAAACCTGATCTCACTAGAAACATAGACTGCATAAGAATTGACATAAGGTAATAAACTACACCATTAAATTCCAGACCTTTCCATATGGGCTGAGTGTTAAAAAACAATGCATGTTCGGGACCATGGTTCTAAAAATTGTGGAAATCAGTTACAGTTAAATAGTTGTCATGACTTTCTTCTTAAACAGAGCCGAGTCTCTTCAGGAGAATCGATTGCACATGGACAGAAAGAAAAGAATGCAGTGCATATTTTATTCTTACTCACAAAGAAATAGGATACACTCTCGGTTGAGTCTGTTTAGTCTGATTGTTTTGCCTTCTGCGTGTAGGTTGCAGAATGAACAGGAATTTTTTCTGTCTTCTACTGAGGGGGTTAGGGTTTGAAGACAAAAAGGGAGGCTCTTTTCATTGAGAGGAAAGATCTTACATATAAAACTGCTTTCCAAGCCTCACAAGGAGGCTTGGAAAGAGAATTTGTTCAGAATTTGCAATCTGCTCTTATTCCACATAAGCTGTGAACTAACTGGTATAACATCTAACATCCATCCATTTTCTATATCTGCTTTAATCCTAGTTAGGGTCACGGGGATCTGCTGGAGCCTATCCCAGCAGGCATAGGGCAAAAGGCAGGGGTACACCCTGGACAGGTCGCCAGTCTGTCACAGGGCCACACATATAGACAGACAACCACACACACTCACACTCACTCCTATGGGCAATTTAGAATTACCAATCAACCTAATGTGGGAGGAAACCAGAGTACCGAGAGTAAACCCACACAGGCACAGGGAGAACATGCAAACTCTACACAGAAAGGCCCCCTGCCTGTTCGAACCCGGGATTTGAACCCAGGACCTTCTTGCTGTGAGGCAACAGTGCTGACCACAGTTTCAGTTTTGGGGAGTAAAATGTAATAATACATTAATAAGGAAAAAAGGGACTGTATAAATTTCTAATTCATGTAGCCATAGTTCTTATAACATACCATATAATCTTATAGCATTTTATAACATTCCTTATAACATACCATATAATGTTTGCACCTACAGTAAAAGTGTGAGGTTTGCCACAATTTCTGCGATGAGGTGTGATGTTTTCTACTGGTATCACACATAAAAGGTATAGAAGTGTGGCTAGCATCTTCAGTTTCTATATGTTTAACCATTAGAAGAAGAAGTGAGGGCAAGAAGCCGTCATTATGGCCACACATACATTACAGCACAGTGGAATACTTTTCTTCACTTAGCCCAGCTGAGGACGTTGGGGTCAGAGCACATGGTTAAGGGCCTTGCTCAAGTGCTCAACAGGGGAGCTTGAACCCCAATCCTCCAATCAACAACCCAAAGCCTTAACCACCTGAGCCACCACTGCCCCAGAGGCTAGGTGACAAGGTGACTTTTGTGACTATTTGGTGACTATTGTTTGGTAAGCAATTAGATGACTATTAGAAATATTAGCTTAATAGTTAATCAGCTCCAGGGTGTCTAGTTTTGATACTTGAGCTGGGGTTTAATGACTTCACCTATCTGTGTGGGTTTACTCCAGGTATACAAATTTACAAATATACAAATTCATTATATACAGCATGTTAACACTGGCCATGTTATCACAGGATTCCACAAACTTCACTTCCCAGAATACACCACGGCAGGCAACTCGTTTCCAGTCACATGTCTTCTAGACACACACACAACTGTTTCCAATCACACAGACACTATAAAAGAGACAGAGGCAAAAATAATCTGGTAGAAGTTGGTGAGGAGAGGCAAAAGCAATTGCTGGTAAATGCTTTAATAAAAGCAATAAAAATTCAAATAACAAGGCAAGGGCAAGGTCAAAACACAGGCGTGGGGCAAACAGGGTAGAAACAAGGCAAAAACAAACTTGTGGAACAAAAAGACAGACAGTAATCTGAATACTAGGATGGCAATACAGCTTGGAAAAGTCAGATGTCAAACTGTAGCAATAATAAGATTCTCTTTTATGATGAGATTGTGTGTGTGTGTGTGTGTGTGTGTGTGATTGGAAACATGTGTGTGACTAGTCAGATGATTGGGATAGAGTTGGCTGCTGTGGGATGTTCGAAGCAGACGTTCTAGTAGGCTGCAGTGTATTCTGGGAAATGGAGTTTGTGACCTGTGTGGTTTTAACTACATGTAATTCTTTTATATACTTCTGTGCAACATGAACAGTATTACACTATATTGCCAAAGTTTTGGGACACCCCTCCAAATCACTGAATTCAGGTGTTGGTTTTCAGGGGTTGGGCTCAGCCCCTTAGTTCCAGTGAGAGGAACTCTTAATGCCACCAACATTGTGGGAACAGTTTGGGGATGACCCCTTCCTGTTCCAACATGACTGCACACCAGTGCACAAAGCAAGGTCCATAAAGACATTGATGTGCGAGTTTGGTGTGGAGAAACGTGACTGAACATGAGCATAACAGCTTCAACTTTTTGACTTTTTGAATTTTTGACCATTCCTCTAGAAGTGAATTTGTGAGGTCAGGCACTGATGTTGGACGAGAAGGTCTGGCTCGCAGTCACTGCTCTAATTCATCCCAAAAGTGTTCTATCAGGTTGAGGTCTGAGGTGCAGGCCAGTCAAGTTCCTCCACACCAAACTCGTTCATTCATGTCTTTATGGACCTTGCTTTGGTCACTGGTGTGCAGGCATGTTGGAACAGGAAGGGGTCATCCCCAAACTGTTCCCACAAAGATGGGAGCATGAAATTGTCCAAAATGTCTTGGTATGAAGCTGAAGCATTAAGAGTTCCTTTCACTGGAACTAAGGGGCCAATTGAGGCTATTGTAGCACCAAAAGGTACAAGTGAACATGCCACTTTAGAATTCCAGGAAATTTTTAGGTTCTCCCAAGTATGCAGAAGAGAGCAGATAGAGCTTCCCTTTGAATATTTTATCCTGTCCTGTATTGCAGTATACACAAGAACTCAAATAGATCTGATTGGCTGGCTTTACGCATCTCAGAAGCAGTATTTGTTAGCTTTTAACCTCCCCAGTTGTTAGCTGTTGTATGAAAAGGAAGAGATGACTTATGGTTGGAATTGGCAGATGACCAAAAAGTGATAAAAAAGAAAACTTTAATCAGTGTCCTTTAGAAACAAACCTCAAATCATCCATCATAATATTCTAACCTGAACCTGTTACCTGAAAAAGTGAGCGTGAATAAGTCTAGTGAAAGTCCTTCAAGCCCCCTAGTTGAGTTTCACCTTTAACTCTACATATTTCAAGACAAACATGTCTGTGCAATATCTGTAACCCGGCCCAGACACACATGGACAAACTGATGGATGTGCCCTCTGGGTGGTCTGGTAAACTGGAGCATTCAAAACGTGAAAGCAATGCAGAAGAGTAAGCAAGCTGTGGGTGTGAGCTATCTAACCCCCCTCCTCCCATCTCCGCTATGGCACCGTTCCTCTTCCATCTCCTACCTTTAAAAAAAAAAAAAAAAACAAGAGGGAGAAAGGTAAAAAAAAATATGCTCGACTGGCAAAAGATAGCCAGTGCATGCCCCAAAGAGACTCTGATAGTCATACACCCCCTTTTTTCTAGCTCCAGCAGCTGTCATGGGTACAGCCTTGTGGGAATAGCACTACAAACAATACATATCTAATAAAGGAGAGAGAGACACTGAATCGACACACAGAGACATCCCAGAGACCAGAGTGGACCACGACGAAGGACAAGGTCATTTGGAACAGGGAACCAGGACAACAGAGATCCCATAAATTGCCACTTGTCCATCTCTATGTCTGAAGCTACAGGTAATATTTCATCTTAGTTTTATTAGTGTTGATGACTTGGAAGAAGTACAAAGGATGTTCCAAACTTTGTTTAATGATAATGTCTGGAAACACCTGCTGGTTTCTTATCAATTGATCTTAAACTGAAGAAGAATTTTTAGCATTTCTGTGAGTCTTAAATGTTACACAGTCACCTTTGACTCAGTTTTGTTATCTACAAGAAAATGTCTTGTCTAGTTTTGTCATCATTTTTTTTTTTTGTTTGCTTTTTAATCAAGTAGTATATAGGGATATGTTAGAAATGTGTCATCAAAAAACACACACATTGTGCAGTTTGGATCAGGTTTGAAACTAAAATTATTTTTTCTTTGCTTATAGCCCAAAAAAAGAAAACTATGAGATGTTGGGTTTCACCACAGCTGTCTAAAAGAACTGAACCCAAGAGCTGAGCTAGCACAGAACCACATGTTATTAACATATCTGGCTGAGAAACAATAATGCATCCAGGAAATGAATCTGAACGGGTTTTTGGGGCATGTGTTTCCTTTGAAAATGCTATATATGCCAGATTACACTTTTGTTTGCACAGATATTTCTCATTAACATGCTGGGAATGTGAAAATGATGCAAATTTGCACTATTTTAATGCGATTACGCTGAAAATTTGCAATTAAATGTTGAGAAATATATTTTTTTTTAAATCTAACAATAACTATATGACAGTCATTTGATGTCTTAATGCTTATACTTTTTTGTACATCATTTATTTTGTTTTTTTGTTTATCACCTGATCTTTTTATATTTCCAGGTCCATATAACTGACTGAATTTATTCTGTAAAGGCATCTGACTCTGGTATGTTATCTTTTTGAGTATTTTCCATATCACCTTACACCTCTCCAGTGAAGCACTTGGTAAGCACTGATGTCCATGGTGAAGAGACATCTGATCTAAACAGACACAACTTATACTGTGGGCTGTGGAACATTTTTTTTCCAAAACAAACTGAGTTCACTGTCAGTTAGAAATCTTGGGTCAATGCATCATACAGTACTCAGATAAAGATCTGCAATACTGTAATATACACATTGCTGATACTGGAGTCTCCACCCCCAAAATTTACCCCCAAGGTTGAATTTAGTGACAAATATGAGATTTGAAAGTTGTCCAACAAGATTGTAGACATTGGGATGTATCTCCAGGGAAGTATAGTAGCTCAATTTCAGTCAAGGATTTATTTTCACCTGAGGTCCGTAATGAAATGTCTGTCAGACATGCTCAGATCTGTGCAGAAACATGAGTTAGAGTATGAGCTGAGTATCATCAGCATAGCACTAATATGAAAGCCCACCTACAGAGTCAGTCCTGAAGGAGAATGGAAGAGGACCAAGCAGTGAGCCTTGTGGGACATCAGTGGAGTGTCTGTATGGAGCAGACTCATGGAACTTCCCATCATGTCACTTGATATGACAATCCCTTCAGGAAAGGAAGCAAACCATTCTCATGCCATGCTGAGAATCCCAAGATTCACAAGGATGGACAAAAGAGTCTTGAGGTTGACTGCATTGAAATCAAGTCGAGGAAGATGAGGATTTAATGGCATGGCAGATCTGGTGGCATGAAGCTTCCCAGTGGCCACAAGGGCAGATTGTTATGCAGATGTTGTGTGCCACTTTGATCTTGAATCTAATACATTATTCTGCATGACATAGAGAGACAGTTGTTTGTAGAGAGTGCGTTTGTGGAATATAAAAAGAAAAGAGAGAAGTGATACAAGTTCATAGTTGCTAATGTTTAAACTTGAACCTGATTTTCAAAATACTATAAGCCTTGGCTACTGTTTGGATGGAATAAAAAGAGACACTGGCCTTTTCTAGATAAGATAGGATACCCCTGGTGTCTGGAGCATTGTGTAAGGCATTTTACATTGGTAGCATTTTGTGTTATCCTTTATTAGTCCCCCCATTTAAGTTCAGCTATTTGTCTTCCTTGCCCCTTGTCATTGTGTTTATTGAGTGTTTAGTATACTCTTATGTTTTGGTATTTTTGTTGATATTATCAAGCCTGGCCTAGCCTTTCCATGCTCTACTTTAGTACAGCCTTTTTAGTTATTTTGCTAGTGTTGTTCCTTTCACTGTGCTAATTTTCTACATAAGACTCACTGCTAAGTAATTTCCATGTTTCTTAGTTAGCGCCTAACATTAAAAGAGCAAGACTCTCTTTCCTCACTCACCATTTTTACCAGTTTCTGGGGATGTTCAGCAAATAAACACTGGATTTCAAGTTTTAGAATGCAATGCAGTTATGTCAGAAATTCAGTTTAGCTAGTATTTAGCTAAACGATGATAAGCCTGATGGTGGTTTGAACAAAAGTGAGGTGATTTGAACAGAAAATACAGATGAGGACGTGAGAGAGCTGGCCAGACTAAAGGTCTAAATCACTGCTGTATCACTATCTTTAAGTAAAGGTCAAGCCGGAGCTCTAGTGCCACTATCAGTAGGTAGTTGAATAGTATTGTGTGTAAATGAACCTGTTACTCATAAAGATGAATATGGAAGTCACTTTTCTCTTATAAAGCTTTTTGCAGCCTGTTTTAAAATGATAGTAAAGTGCTAAATCAGTTTGGAGCTGTATTTAGCAGGATCATACTTACATCTGTTGAGATCAGGTGGAGTTGGCTCATTATTATTGCCTGGTTTCCAGATACTCTCCTTGATCTTGGCCTGCTCAAAGAAAAAGCCTGAACCTGACAGGATGAGCTCCCATATGGAAAGTAGACAGCAGAATCCAAGAATTTAAACCAAATCCAGATGAGTGCATATATAATACTTATCACGAGTGCAGTTTGTGTTAGTCTGATCAAAGATGTTAAACAGTGACCAATGACACCACTGTGGTTGATATACAAGGCAGGAACTGAAACAGTAATCGATGTACACATGTACCTTCTGATCCCATCCCAACAAACTACTCAGAGATGACAGTTGGTTAGACAACCCATGACTCATGACGTCTTTCTCCGACGTCTGTCTGGCCTTGCTCCACAGGAATGGCTTTAAAACTGAAGAAAACTTAATGTGTACTGTAGCTGCGTCCTTTGCAGATGTTCAGTGAACAGTATTAAATACATTTGTTGGTACATATTGTGCTGCAGTATCTATAATACATAAGATATACAGTTAGATTGAAGAATCGGTCTAAAAGTTTGTATTATTCTACTGTGAAAAGCGTACAAGCACATGCACAGCACAAATGAGAGAATTACTGTACTTCCAATTCTGCTGCCACGCTTCAAACGGTCTAATCTAACGCATATGATGCATTTTGGGTTGAAGAAGATCAGTTCACTCAGTAGACTCAAAGGCAGCTCCTGACTTAAGGGCTTCTGGCTGGAGCAACTGAAAAGTATTTCCCATATTGTCCAGAGTTACAGCGTCTGTTTGCTTATGGCATCCTGGCTTATGGCATACACTTTCCTTGACAGCCATGGGCATCACAGTCATGTACATCTGTGAGCTCATGCATGTGGAACGGGCAGATAGTGCTTTAACTTTTTTTAAGCTTTACATGCGCAAGCAATCTAAGGAGATACATATGTCTGGTTCATACAAGTTACCTACAAAAATGACTATCTCAAACCTAAAAAGGCAACAAAAAAACAAGATCTTTGTGGAAAAATGAAGACACATGTCTGTTGATAGCATAGAGGGAGGGTGGGTCATTCCACCACAGAGGTGGTGCAAGATATTTCCTTAGGAATACACATATATCTCAGGGAAGGGCATGCTAGGCACCTAGAAGTTGGTGAGCAGATGTGGAGTTTTGAACCAAAATATGTAGATAATGTGGTGCAGAGCCTTTTCAGGCCTGGAGGACAAGGACAAGTTTTGAATTTGATTATTGCTTCAACAGGGGAGTGATTTTAGTAATGAAGTCACATAAGAGCACACCAGGAAGTTATGATCTAAGACAGCAGCCATGTCCTGAATGCCCTCAAAACATACTAGCATTTGAAAAGAGATCAGCAGAGAACCCAGCATGAAGAGAGCTGATACCTGAAAATACCTCAATTTTGCAGGATAATTTAAATTATTTCTGTAGTTATTTTAAGAAGATGGATTCTGCAGGGTCGAATGATTAATGTAATGCTTTTCTTCTCATCAGGAGTTAATACCAAGATTGACCAGCTGAACTATGAGGGTGTATACTGTGGTAGAGAGGGCCAGCATGTGGAAGTACTTTTCTGATGACTAAATCAGTTATTTTGTCATGGTTTTGTTTCAGAGAACGGGTGTTCCTACAGGAAGAGATGTCACAAAGACAGTCTGCAATATCTTCTGCCTGAATTCATATGTGGATAAAGGGGAAAAAAAGATTTTGTTTTATCTACATAGGAGTAATAGGAGAAGCTATATGATCTCATCTGTGAGTCTACTGTTTTACATGGGAAGAATAATAATGAACCCCTTTAAAACCTCCTCCTGAGGCTACTCAAGCTGTGAAGTAATAAAAGTAAATCTCTGCATGCTATGTGGTCAGGTGGATCTTGTATATATGAACCTGTAGGGCAGATAGACTGTGCATATAAAGAACTTAGGAAAACAGTCAGCATTTATTGAGTTCAGAAGCAGTCATTCTTGCATCACCAAAATGTCCTAAGATACCTTAGGGATAGTGAGATGCCTAACTAATGTGTTGAAATGAATTGTATGTCTGTTTGAACAGGTTGAGGTTCAACATGGAGTCATTCCTCGCTGCTTTTGCAATTCTGCTACTAGCTGTCTCCGTGGATTCTCAGGAAATGTCATATGAACACTTGCTGTCCCAACTGCATGCATGCCCCAAAGAGTGCTACTGTCCTCCAAGCTTCCCCAATGCAGTTTATTGCAACAACAGGGGGCTGAAAAGAATCCCCAAGATCCCCCCTTTCACCTCGTATCTGTACATACAGAACAACCTCATCGATGTACTTTCAGCAGATGCCTTCCATAACACCACACAGCTGAAGTGGATCAACCTCAATCATAACAAGATCTCGAATGAGGGTGTGGAAGAGAATGCCCTTAAAGCTCTGCCCAATCTGCTGCATCTCTATATGGAAGGAAACTTGCTGACCTCTATACCCTCCCCTCTTCCACCAAAGCTCGAGCAGCTACATCTCTCCAGAAACCGGATCTCAAAAATCCCAGCAGGTGTCTTTAGTGGGAAGAAACATCTCATGTTACTCAACCTGCAGGGGAACAAACTACAGGATGATGCAGTTACTGAGGCCAACCTTAAAGGTCTCAGTGGTTTGGTTCAGATCAACTTGGCAAAGAACCAGCTGAACAGCATGCCTAAAGGTCTTCCCCCCTCCACTATTCAACTCTACTTGGATGGTAACAATATTCAGAAGATCCCTGCAGAATATTTCAAAGGACTCCCCAAGATGGCCTTCTTAAGGCTTAATCACAACAAACTAGTTAATGGAGGGATCCCGAATAACGTTTTCAACCTTTCCAGCATCCTGGACCTACAGCTTTCTTACAACCAGCTTACAGAGGTACCACTAATTTCTTCTGGCCTGCAGCATCTACACCTGGACCACAATAAAATTAAGAGTAAGTCCAACAAGTACTCATGCTAATATAGAAAATTATTATTATCTTCTGACCAATCAGAAATTGTATAATGTGTGTAATGTATCTGTATTTCCTGCAGGTCTGAACTCCTCTGACATCTGCCCTGTTTCTGCTGACACTTTTGATGACTACTTCGAAGAAAGAGTCCCTCAACTCCGCTACATCCGTCTTGACGGGAACGAAATCAAGCCTCCGATTCCCCGAGATCTGATGATCTGCTTCCGTCGTCTCAGTGCTGTAGTCATCTAAAGTCAGGATTAGCCAGCTTTCAGTGAATTGACCAGAAATGCTATTCTAAAACATGTTCTATCCTCGTGATCTTGCATTTGTACACATCAGACAGAAGAGGTTTAGAGTCTGTTTTTGCTGTTACTTTACTGTGCTTTAAGTTGATTTAGATCACACTTGAGTAAACATGGTACAAGGGGAATAGCATTGTCAGTAAGGTTGTTGGTATGCATCAGCTTCTGAGGGTAATGAATTGGATATTTATTTCCTCAGTTCAACAATGTATTTTGATTTCAGCTGATCTCTTTTCCCCAACAATCTGTACTGCATAGTGATTCTTTTTAATTCTATAGTTATAAGACCTATAATCATGATTTAGTTAATGGACAGTCACTAAATTGCTGTGACATGAGTAGTTTGAGAACTGACATTGCAGTAGGTCAGCAATTTAACCTATAGAGGAAATGTTCAATATCGTTTTACTCATTTGCATTATTTCTCTTTTTTTTGAAGGGGGTGTGGCTCTTAGGGGTGACATTATATTTAATTAAAATTGTATTAATGTTATCAGATATTAGTTCAAATACTATTGTATTAATCACACAAAGGAAGTCTATGTGGGTTTGGGAATACTGTAGACAAAACTAGTTGCAAATGGTGCTAAATAAACAAATAATTATGTTTTTAAATTAATATTGTGCTCATATCATTTTATATACTAATGTCTTGGTGTATGTTGACCTGGGAATATTACAAAAGTATTTTTTTAATTGCACATCAATCATTGAAACACTAACAAGCTATTAGTACAGAAGGGTACAGAAACTGTATTACGTAGAAAAAAATTCTAAAATAATGTGGAATCCTTGTTGATGGTGTTTTTAAACTTATTTACTGATGCTGTAATTTAGCCTTTTGTACTGGATACCCTTGATTAAATATACTAGTGTTTTTATTTAACGTTTAAATATTTTAGATGTATTATAATATAAAATCACGAGGCATCAAAAGTCCTTTTATAAGACATACTGGCAGTCATATTGTAACTTTTGTGTTGGTGAAGCAGGACACAAGTGTGTAAATTTAGCATGTAGGTTATCTGGGGCATTCTATGAATCTTCATCAGAGTCCACAGCATAGGTCATAGCACAGGCAGGCAAAAACAGGCAGCAGTAATCCATGACCATAATCAGGAACATAGAAACAGATCAAAAATCCAGAAAGTCACACTACATACACAAAAATATGCATGGACACATACTGAAAACTTGCTCAGGTTTACTTCCTTGAGTGACCTCAGGAAGTTCTCTGACATGTGGACTCCCAGGAACTTGAAGCTTAGTGCACTCACTACCACGTTTCCATTAATGCAGACTGGAGCAGGAGCTGATGAGCTCTGTGGTTTTGTTGCTCTTGAAAGCCATACAGTTTTCTTAGCACCACATAGTTCCTCGAGCCCCTCCGAAATTGGTCCATCTGCATATTTTATAATTGTGTTTGCGTTGTGCGGCAGGAATGCAGTCGTGAGTGAAGAGAGAGTACGAAAATAGGCTTAACATACAGCCCTGATGGCCACCAGTGTTAAGTGTCAGAATAGATGATTAGTATGTGTCTGACTGACTGGGGGGGGGGGGCAGCAAACACTCTGGGTAAGGACAAAGTCATGGAGCTTGGAGACCAGCTTGCTTGGGGTTATTGTATTAAATGCTGTGCCATAGTCAGTGAACAGTGGAGGTGGGTTAGGGGATTAGGAAAGGCTGTGGTGATGGGGTCCAGAGTGGATCTGTTTGTCTGGTATACTGTATACTGGTGTTGGTCCAGGGGTTTTTGCATGGTGTGTTTAATGTGTCCACACCAGTTTTTCAAAGCATTATAATTAAGGTGAGGGCAACTGGCCAAAGGTCACTGAGGCTTTTGACAGCTGTTTCTTTAGGAACTGATACAGTGATGGCTGTTTAAATCATTTGGGGACAACAGCCTTTGAACACATCTGCCAGTTAAGCTACATAGTCTTTCAGTATTAGTCAAATAATTCCTGGAGTTCATTTCACTTTCATCTCATGCTGTGGGTCTGCATTGAAAGAAAAGAGTCTGTACTTGTTGGCTGGGTTCTTGTGGTTGCTTTTTTGTTATCTCTTTCAAAATGAGCTAGGAATCTGTTGCGTTCCTCTGCTAGTTTAGAGTTATGATTTGGTCAGTGTTTGTTGTTACAGTTGATGATGGACTGGATGCCTGGCTATCCATTCTGTGGGTTGTTGCTCTTTTTCCGGTTGGCCCTGGTGACACTGTAAGCTGTTTTGTCTCTGGACATGTAGGCTGCACCCCACACTCTCAGTAAGTGTTCTGGTTGGGGAAAGACCCAGATACATTTACAGGCTATGTTTATGTTGTCAGCACAGTAGTCAAACCAGTCAATAACTAAACAGGAAGGTGGGTGCAATAGGGATCGCAAGACAGGGCAGAGACAAACTAAGAATCACAAAGACCCACATGATAATGTATACAAAGAGGCACTTTGAGACACAAAACATTAGCACAGAGAGAGGAATTTTATGACAGAATTCCCCAGAAGAAAAGGCTTCATAAAAAGCCACAAGAGGCCTCATTGAGGGCCTCAAGCTGGGCAGGGGTGTCCTTGTGGATGGCATTGAGCTGGCCATGAGATAACTCATCAAAAACTCATCAAGCAAGATAGAAACGCCTTGTTGAAGACCTTAAATTGTTCAGGAAAGGCCTTTTCTTAGCCTTATGCTGGTTATGGGTCTTGGCTGAACACGTCACCTTAACTGAAAATGGACACTTGGCTGAAGGGCCCTCTATCCTGAAAACAAATTCCAGAGGAAACTTTTCTTTAGATATCAGGAACACACTTCTCAGAAGGATGAAAAACAGTACTGTATTATCCAGGCCTGGGTATCCTGGGGCAACCAGGTTTGATAAGATTAACCTCACTTCCCGAGTGGCTCTTGGTCCATCAGTCTAATATCCATGGTATTGCAGTTCATTTTGAAAAATAAATCCGTCAGATGGGAATTAAATGCCAATGGCTGTCCCAAGAAAAAGCCACACTACACTGCTCTCTTCATAACATTTATATTTATTTTTGTGTTCAGTTTTCTAGAAGATGACATATTACCTTAAATACAATTTCAAAGACATACCACTGGGACTGTGTACCATTATTGGCATGAAAATGATGTGGGACACAGAAAAGGTGAGGTGCCTTACTACATATAACACCACAACACCAAAATAACTAAAATAATAAAATAAAATTGTGTGTTTGTGATGACAGAATCAAGTGACTCTGTTATCAGACCAATGCTAAAGGGCGTGCTCCGAAAAATCACACTTGGGCTTAGACTGCAGCAAACATGTGTAATGTTCTTACACTACCAATTCTTCCACCTAAAACACATTTCATGTCTGATTCACTTCAAACCATACTAGATTAGAGCAAGATCGAGTCACTCAGACATTCTCGTTCAGACTAAACACCAACCCAGAATTTCTGCAAGAGTGTCCAATTCTCCACTTCCTGCTCCACTTTATGTATCAGTAATCATTGGAATCTGATTCATCTCAAACTCACAATGTGCTTGGTCAGGAAAAGAAATGAAAATAGTGATAATGAAAATACAAAATATGCTGGCTGGCATTTAAGTAGTGAGGAAATCTACTACTTAAGGCTTTTAAAAAAAGACTAATAGTGCAATTTAACCTACCAGTCATGAGAGTGTGTTAGCTGTTTCAACGGGTTCATTCATTTAGTTCATCACTCTAAAATACTGTTTCTTACTACACTGTAAGAAAGTAGTGTGGCTTTATTTCACTGTGGAAAAGCTATTTAGAAAGAGTCACAGAGTTAGTACAGAAGTTTCCAGATGTGCTATGCAAATCAGGATTCTGTGGGATCAAAGCAGGAAGATTTTGTTCTGTAAAACAAACAAAGCTGAAACACGAGAGCTTGTAAGGAACCTTCCTGGCAGCGAGGTGGCTTTTGTTTCTGTGGAGTGTTGCATCTCTTGGCAGCCCAGTGCGGTGTGTAACTGGCTCAGTGTTACTGACTGAATCAGTGAAGAGAGCGAAGGGAAGGCCTTTCTCCAGGCGGAGACTTCCTCCTGGTCCAGGACTAACAGAAGAGCCTGACAGAGGGCCCATTGTGTACTGGGGCCCAGTAGATCTACACATGAAAGCGGCACATGCCTTACTTTCACCCCAGTAAAAAAAAAGAAGACAAATATCTCATACTTAATTCTTATTCTCTTATCCAGAAAAAAAGCAGAACGCTTTGGGGGGCCGGCTTTTTGTGTATTTTGTTTCCGCAGCAGGTTCTTCCTTTGTGCGTGTGTGTTTATGCATATATGTGTGTAAGTGTGTGTGTGTGTTAACTTTGCCGTGGTGTGGGCTGGGTGCTGCTGCTCCTGCAGATGTGACCAAAACCAATCGCTCCCCTCTGCTCGGCCTCAGTGCCTACCTTCGCGCACACACTGCAGGTAGAGCACCCGGGGTCTAGGAGCGCATACACACCCACACACACCCGTACACACACACACACACATATTCACACATCCCTATACACTACAATATACAAACACACACATATACACACCCATACCCCTTCTCAAAGCTGCCGTGAGAGACCCGTTACTCTGGGCAGGCCCACCACCCTGTGCATGTCCAAGCTGAAGTGCAGGACCATCTGGAAAAGCGGGACACAGAGGTAAGCTCATTTACGCTAGTGCTATTTAATACAAATGAGGAAAATTCTTCACTTTTCGCTATTAGACTTAATAATTAATAATATAGCAGCTTATGCAGATTATTCCTGCTGTCCTGATATACACCTGAGCTGAATTACAGTTCTGTATTAGGCCTTGGATTAATGTGTTCTGTAGATACTGTTGTTCCTAATGTTATTATAATGTTATTTTATATCAGAACCTAATTAGTATTTGTGATTAGTCATGCTAATGAATCATGAACACTAGCAGAATCTGAAAATATCATCTCATTGATAGGCTTGCATGTGGATTATGAGGAAATGTGAAAATGCTGCACTGGATTGCTGAATATGTGCAAGGATGTTTATTTAAGGAATTAAGATATTAAGATGTTCATTTAAGATATTAAGCTACTGGTTTAAGGAATTAAGATATTCATTTTAGTGGTTAAAATTCTAATTTATATGCTGCACAGCATTTGTGCAAACAGACCGATTGACTGACGACGGAGCGATTATGTCGTTCCGTGATCTGCAGTGGAATTTGTAAAATCAATGAATATCTAGAGGATCCAGCGCCAAGGAAAACACACGCATATATCCATGCTGTGCACACTAAACACACTCATGGGAGTGTATAAAAGCCCAGCTGTGTGTGAAGCACAGTCCCTCTTTCACTGTGTCCCTTCTGAGTTTTTGATGCTTTCAGAAAACAGGACACAGAAAAGCCTCGCTCTCCCTGCAGAGGTGCAGACGAAAAGATCCTGCACTTCTGCCACGTTCTAAACCAATCACGTCTATTTAAAAAAAAAAATAGATCATCTTTTCCAGTGTGTACTGTTATGAATTAAGAAAAAAAAAAGCCACAAGGAAGAGATTTATACATCATCACAAATCCAGAAAGTGTAAAAAATAGCAAGTGGCAAGTTGACTGAAAGATCTGTGTGTCTGTCTGTGAGAGTGTTACAGTCATGAGTCAATGAGTCCATGGGATTTTTCCCCCCTCTCTGCACTCAGCTGCCATCCTGTCCACAACCCCTGGTGGAATTTCGAGTATGAGCGCGGAGACAGATTGGGATATGTACTTATAAAGAAGCTCTGTCAAAGCTTTTTTACTCTCTCTCTCTCTCTCTCTCTCTCTCACACACACACACACACACACAACCACACATAATCCCCTTTAACCAAACTTTCTCCATCTCACCTTGAGGACCAGAACTTCATCCACATCCACGTGCCCTCTCTCTGTGCTCACACCTCTCCTCCCTCGCCTCTTCTCGATCACTTCTCTCAGTTCTTCTCCGGGTTAGACGTTCCTCAGACGTTCTCTAAGCCAGGCCTCGTCTGTGATCCTACACTGAAAGAGACAGTGGATTATATGATATTTATAACCTAGCTAAAAGTCATCTATGACTACTGTCACAACCTGACCAGTCTAGGGTTGGTGTTGCCGGTGACGAGAATAAAATTAGAGAACAGCTACGCTCCTTTTCTCCTGTCCCAGCTCACAGTGACCACAATAAAGATTTTTACAAGCTGAAAAGTTTATTATTTCACAGATCAATCATAAACTAGCAGCACATAACTTCGGAAAGGGGATCCAGGCCAAAAAAGCAGACCAAAGTTAGAAAAGTTGAAACGAAATAGTCTTCCCTAGCTCCCTAGCTGGCCAAAACCAGGAGAAAACAGAGTTCATAAAAAATAAAAGGCAATCCCCAACCTACTGCTTCAGAAATAATGAAGAATTGTTTGTGT
Source organism: Hemibagrus wyckioides (assembly GCF_019097595.1). Taxonomy (NCBI): domain Eukaryota; kingdom Metazoa; phylum Chordata; class Actinopteri; order Siluriformes; family Bagridae; genus Hemibagrus; species Hemibagrus wyckioides. The sequence continues at coordinate 18,776,369 of NC_080728.1, read as the reverse complement.
ATATCAGTTTATTCTAGTTCTCTCTTTCATTACATGACTAAATTCTTTTTTTTTATTTTTGAATCGTGGATTCTGATTGGTCAGGAGGTGTTCATTTTTATATAACAACACAAGTGCAGCTCCGAATCCCAGGTTTATATTCACAAGCTTGTTCGAATGGGTTACCGTTTCTATAGCAACCGTCCACGTAGGCCATCGTGAAATGGACGCTCTTTGTTATTTAACTCTGTAAAACAGGCACTTATTTAAGCAGAAATGGGACGTTCAGGCCTACTGTAGTCAGCAAGTCTCATACAGCAACGTAAGCACAAATTCCGGACTCCAAAAAAATGCTGCCATGTGAGTGGATTTGAAATGAGACATCTTGATTCATTTCTAACCACAACAATAAAAGAAAGAAAATAAAACAGCTCACTTCCAGACAACTGCACTGAAACCTACACCACACTTACTCACCCTTACTCACTTTAGGTCACTGGTTTGAACGGGGACTGCTGTTTGGTCTTATTCCTGTGGTGAAGTTTTTTACGCTTTAGACCTCAGGCTCATCTGATTGTCAGCGTTTTTGTAATGACTCCCTGAGAAATGTGGATTTCTAAAGCTGGGATTGATCAAATACACCAGTGCACTTAAGGACAGGCTCGTGGATTTGAGCTCAGAGTTACTCGGACCAACAGAACGGACATACAGTATCTGTTATATATCAGACGGCAGTGCTCGATTCTGATTGGTCAGGAGGTGTGCTCTTGATGAGATGTTAACGCTTTTGTAGTAACGTCGTATACGGTTACGGTTAGATTATGACTTGAATACGTGTGGGATCGTCAAGATGGTCAGTTTAGTGATAACCAGAACTATTTTCAACAACATTAGATTTAACTATAAATGGTAAGATATTAAAATATTCTATGGGAATAAAACATATCCTTAGAGGAGAATAAATAATGCATTACGTAGATGTATTAAATAAAAGTGCTCCACAGTAGTGCTTCACACTACTCCATCACTGATTATTTTCCCATACCCAAAGATCCTGTTGTGCATTGTATATACTCAATATAAACTATAGCCAGAAAGGATAACATGATAACTGAGAAAAATTTGTTTTATCAAGATTTGAGTTTCACCTATAAGTCATGTTAAAGCATCTTATTCTGCTTAGAACTTCTGCAGATTTCTCAGTAATTAGAGTGAAACTAATAAGAAAGGTATGCAGGCACGTCTCCAGGGACTCCGGGAAGTTAAATAAAGCAGCCTGAGCTGCCCTGGGCTGACTAGGAGTGCTGTGCAGGATTAGGGTTAAAGGTTTAGGGTTAAGGTAAAGGGCTTAGTGTTTATGTTTATGGGCTAGGGTTAAGGTAAAGGGATCTAGGATTAAGGTTTGGGTTTAGGATTTAGAGTTAGGAGTAAGGTTAGGATTTAGGAGTTATGGTTTATGTTTATGGGTTAGGATTAGGGAAAGGGAACTAGGATTAAAGTTTGGGTTTAGGATTTTTTTTGTTAGGTTAAAGGTCACAATTTAGAGGTTATGGTTAAGGTAAAGGGGTTAGTGATTATGTTTAGGATCAGGGAAAGGGATCTAGGACTAAGGTTTGGGTTTAGGATTAGGGTAAGATTTAAGCTTAGGATTTAGGGGTAAGGGTTAAGGTAAAGGGGTTAGTGTTTATGTTTAGGGGTTAGTATTAAGGTAAAGGGATCTAGGATTAAGGTTTGGGTTTAGGATTAAGGTTAGGATTTAGTTGTTAGGGTTTAGAGGTTAAGGAAATCGCTTTGGCTGAATGCACATCGTGATGAAGTCCACATAACACCTCTTGTCCCAAATGCAATTTAATCTAGCGTCCCTGATTTTGTGCTGATTTCTGTGATCACAAAAATCCCAGGGGACTACCATGCAGTGTAATGAAGAGAATTTCCCCAGTTTTAATCTTATAATTGTGTACTAAAAACCACACCGCCCAAGCAAACATGAGACGTTTGTATGCTCCCATTCATTCAGATATTTCCTTCTGACAGGTGGATGATGATGATGATGCCATGCAGGTTAGTTTTGGGACTCCTGGTCCTGAATATGGTTCTGGCTTTTCCCCCAAGAAACCCCAGACAAGCAGACCCAGACAACTACGATGATGACCTTGACAAGATGGACGTCGAATATTACGATGAGCTGACCACGGAAGAACCTGAGGTGGGAAAGTGAAAGTGCTGTGTGTTGCGGGTGAAAATACTTTCCAAGATAACGACTAAATCATTTGTAAGGATAGTTAAATGCTTGGATTTTTATTATATAAATCCGCAAGGTTTTTCCACAAGTTTTCCAAAGTTTATTGCATTATTGCTGATTATGTATTTTAAGAGTGGAGTTGTGGAGTTTTTATGTGGAGTTTTCAAAAGAGCAAATTATATGAATCTGATAGCTGTTTATAGTGTGACTATACACTGATCAGGCATAACATTATGACCACCTGCCTAATATTGTGTAGGTTCCCCTTTTGCTGCCAAAACAGCCCTGACCCATCCTGCACTGTGTATTCTGACCCCTTTCTATCAGAACCAGCATTAACTTCTTCAGCAATTTGATCAACAGTAGCTCGTCTGTTGGATCGGATCACACGGGCCAGCCTTCACTCCCCACGTGCATCAATAAGCCTTGACCGTCCATGATCCTGTCGCCGGTTCACCACTGTTCCTTCCTCGGACCACTTTTGATAGATACTGACCACTGCAGACCGGGAACACCCCACAAGAGCTGCAGTTTTGGAGATGCTCTGATCCAGTGGTCTAGCCAACACAATTTGGCCCTTCAACTCGCTCAAATCCTTACGCTTGTCCATTTTTCCTGCTTCTAACATCAACTTCATCTGTCAGTGCTCAGAATGTTATGGCTGATTGGTGTATACTGGGTATTGAATGAGGGATGTTCCAGACAAACAGATTAGGTGTGCAACTGTTAATATGGTGAAGATTTTATGAAGAAGACTTTACGCTTCGTAAAACACAACACCCTGAAATATTGTTGTTGAGACTTTAAAAATGAGAGGCTGGTGAAGGAACAACTATAACACAAGGGATACCAGGAACTCATTAGTTTCATGAATGTTTCCGAACATTAAATCTAACTATAAATAAAAAATAAATGGGATGAAGAGTTATTTAATGAATTTAATGAATAGAATGTGTTGGCAGATTGCTGTGGTATAAGAGGAATAACACTTCAGGGTGTGCTTTTATAGGAAAGTATTGCAGTTCAGTACAGAAACAGTAACTTGTTCATAACAGCATTACATATGGAGTTTTTCTTCTGTACTTAAATGCCTGTATTCTTCGTACATAGGAGCCGAATAGGTTTGTATTGGAGAAGAAGCAGATTCTATGAGACTGGCCAAAATATTAACACTAATGCAGTTGATCTGATTTCAGCTCAAAATCGAGAGCTCTGTAATAGACCATATTCTTACATTGTTTCTTGGTTCTATGTATCTAATAAGGACAAGTGGTAGTATTTCATTTCAATACCCTGTGCAAAAGACTGGGAAGAACCAAGTCTTTAGGTATAAGTCTCGCTTTTTCTATCATTTGTCCACAAATATTCTGCTTTTCTTCCATTACTCTGGTATAAAAAAGCTGATTTAACGTAGCTGTGTTTCCCTGAAGACCTTTCGGTGAAACGTGGGGAATTTAAAATATTTATAGTTTATCCATTTTTTCTGTTGGCTCACTTCATGTTCTTTTGGCACCGTGTTCTGGAAAAGTTGATATATCCATCTGTTTGGTTTTTCCTGCCTGTCAGGAAGACTCTTTGAAGGATTCGGCTCCAAGTTTGATCAACAGTGTTTGGTAACTGTTAGATGTCGGTGCGAGTGTCTCAGACATGTTCAGTCTGGCAGATATTTAAAAAGCAATAATGGCCACTGGCACAAGGCTCATTGATGCACATGGGGAGAGAAGGCTGACCCGTGTGATCCGATCCAACAGGCGAGCTACTGTTGCTCAAATTGCTGAAGAAGTTAATGCTGGTTCTGATAGAAAGGGGTCAGAATACACAGTGCATGACAATTGAAATTTATCACTAATGAGCAAGCCATAGGTGAGGTAAAAAAAAAAAAAAACGAGGTAAAACTCACTGAGACTGCTCACTGAAACCATTAGAGGAACCAGACTCAAAAGGGAAGCCATGCTCATCTGGGTGAATACACCAAGGCAGAAGCTCACGTTCAGATGTCAACATTTGAGCACAGATGTTTTTAACTGCTCCTTTGCACGTAAATAGGTTAGAGATCTTATCGTTTAAAGAAAAAAGAAAAACTCTTTTGGGGTCAGGGAAGCGTTTCAGCTGCCTGAAGGCAACCTCAGAGAGAATGAGGCGGAGTTTCTTCCTGCAGGCCATTCGAGCCTACAACTAGAAGTTGGACTTCTGGACTTGTCTGAACAACACCCTCTGCCTCAGCCGGGTTTCTACAGCACATACTGCACTAACACTACACACATCTGCCACAGATCTGTATTTTTTTCATGATATTTTCACATTTTCTCTCTATTTCTCTATATTCCTACATGTATAGTGTAAATGACATTTTTATTGCAATTCTATTATTAGTGTATTTTTGGCTTTTTTTATTCTATTTTGACTATTTTTTTATGACAGATAGTTTGAAAAAGCATTTCATTACAGTGTGTATGGTTGTGTAAGTGAAAATGACATGAGGTTAAATTGAAGATCATAACGAAAGGAGTTCTGTAAAGAAATGTAAATAAAGGGTGGACAAACCTTAAATATGTTAGTTAGCCTAGCATGCAAGTGGAAGCCCTAAAGAGGAAGTCTAGTTTCAAGTTTCACCCAGAAACATAAAGGGTAGCTAAAATGATAGATAACTAGTTCAAACAGATTGGTATATAACGTCCCCTATCCTGATACAGTGGAACCTTGGCATATGAATGCACTCCCTTACAAATTTTCACCTTAAGAGTTTAAATTTTGCAAAAAAAATTGCATCTGCATACAAAGCATTTTCGGCAAATGAAAGAACCGAGCTCAAACGAACCGGCTAAGTTGCGCGTACGTCTGGGAGCTGTTCACAACTTGTCTGCGTCAGTGGAAAGCCAAGCAAAGCCAACCGAAGTGACTTTACGGATTTCTTTTCAGTCAGTGGAAGCTGTTTGGAAAGATTCAACCCTTCATACCAACGTTGTTGCCTTCAGCATGTGCTCAAATGCTAGGTGATTTTTCGGGTGTTTTTTTGTTGACAGATTGGTGGCGTGGGTGGTCTGATATATTTTTAGCCCAAGCTTGGTGGCAAGACTTCCTGTGAGGAGCCTGTGAGGGTTGTGGTAGCTTAGTGGTTAAGGTGTTGACCTACTGATCAGAAGGTTCTGAGTTTGAATCCCAGCTCCTTTGGATAGTATGAAGAGTGCAAAAGTTTGTACACCCTTAGGACAGTTTGAATGCAGACCCTTAAGAAAGTATGAGCAGTGCTGTGGAAATGGAGTGCAAAAGTTTGTACACCTTTAGGACCGTATGAATAGGGATGTGGAACTTTAGTGACTAAGGTGTTGGATCAGAAGATTGAGTCCCAGCTCCACCAAGCTGCCACTGCTGGGCCCCTGAGCAAGGCCCTTAACCCTCAATTGCTCAGTTGTATCAAAATAGATTTTTGTAAGTTGCTCTGGATAAGGCCAGAAATGTAAATGACCCTTGACATTGAATGCTTGGCTTGGGTCAGTTCTTTGTAAGCAGCCACACAGTTTACATACGCTTCAGATTAATAATATTGGTCATATTTTTGGGTGGCTGGAACGGTCTATTTGCATTTACATTATTCCTTATAGGAAATATATCTGTATATCTGGAGTAGCTGGCTGTTTTGATGATGATGATGATGATGATGATGAAGAAGAAGAGAACAGCCTAAATATCACAACTGAAATTGAAACTGATTTACACACTAGTTTTCAGTCACATTTCAATGATATTCCATTATAACTGATGATAATTGATTTATGATTGTCGCCTCAATTCAACGCAATCGTTGCAACGATACGAACTATCCATTATTTACACCCTAAATCAGAAGAAAACTTTAGTTTATCCTCAAAATGTTTAAATCTGCTAGTCTGCCAGGCAACTATGACTAAAAACAAGAGCTTTTATGCCTGAAACAAGACAGGACGGGATTTAAAAATCTCAAAGATGGGAGGAGCCAGAGCCTGATCATGACATGAGTGATAGAGTAGACAGTATACAGATATACTGTAGGCTTTAAAAATCTAATTATCCAATTCAACACACTTTGAGTTGAAAGAGAGAGAGAGAGAGAGAGAGAGAGAGAGAGAGAGAGAGAGAGCAAGAGAGAGAGAGCTTAGGTAGGTTGGGATATGGGGTAAGAGAGGGCGAGAGAGAGAGAGAGAGAGCAAGAGAGAGAGAGCTTAGGTAGCTTGGGATATGGGGTAAGAGAGGGCGAGAGAGAGAGAGAGAGAGAGAGAGATTGGGATATGGTATCTTAGGTAGCATGGGATGTGGTAGCTTAGTGGCTAAGGTGTTGGATCACCAAGCTGTCACTGCTGGGCCCATGAGCAATAAAAATGGGATAAAATGTAAGTCACACTGGATAAGGCCGTCTACTAAATGCCAGAAATGTAAATGTAATGAGAGAGAGAGAGAGAGAGAGAGAGAGAGAGAGAAGGGAAGGGAAGGGAAGGAAGTGAGAAAGGGAGGAAGGTCAGAAGGCTAGCATCGCCTTACATGCATTCATTTGCTCTTACGTAGTTCTGCTTTATGTTATCAGTAGCTCTTTAAAAACATCGGCATGTTTTGTATGTAACATGTTTTAGCAATAAATGGAGGAAGTGGAAATGGAGGGGGTGGAAATTTCTGCTCCAGAGTAAAATGTGTTGCTTTAAAACACATAAAGGTGCATGTATAAATTTCCAAATCCTCCCTTTGACCTATGCAGAATTAATTACAAATGAATGGTACAAACAGATGAAGATTCAAACTATTACAGAAATTGTAAGGATTTATAAGATTGATATTGTAAATATTGCTTTGTTCCAGTCCCAGTGGTCTAGGTCAAACTTACTTAAACAACACAAATAAAATTAAAAGAAGACACAAAAAACAGTTTGATCGGTCAAACAGTGTTCCAAGGATGCCTATATTTCCTATAAGTGCACTGGAAGGTTTCAGCTGTGTTTGCAAGGTAAAAATTCCTAGTAAAAATGCAAAAACTTCCTAATTTGCAACCATTACTTCAGTAGATTTCAGAAGACTTCATCATCAGACACAGTGAATGACATTTTCATGACTATAAATTTTGACTTCAAATATGATCGCCCCTCAGATGAAGAATAAAAGAGAGAAGGGGACACTGATTTTACCCACTGCACCTTTGGAACAGGAAGATATCAAAATAAAAGTGAATTAGTTAATAAACTAGCTATAAAGTGAATATACTTCTTCAGGATCATTTGTCCATATCGTGTCTAAAACATCACTTATTCCACATTCATTTCCTATTTATAGATCTGCTGTATAAGGACAATCTCACAGTCACAATCATGTGGTTACACTAAATAATGTCACGGCTGTGTGAAAGCCACGCCTATATTCGGTATATCCGCACTACCGCTTGTGTAATGTTGCTTAATTCAACAATGTAGGACAAAACTGACCATCCTGGACCTTTTAGTTTAAAACTCAGACCCATGTTTGTGAAAATACAACAAATCTATATTTGTTAGTAACAACGAATGATAATTAAACTAACACGGTCAGAGTAATAAGAGATCTTAAGATACACTATATTGCCAAAAGTATTCGCTCACCCATCCAAATAATCAGAATCAGGTGTTCCAATCACTTCCATGGCCACAGGTGTATAAAATCAAGCACCTAGGCATGCAGACTGTTTTTACAAACATTTGTGAAAGAATGGGTCGCTCTCAGGAGCTCAGTGAATTCCAGCGTGGAACTGTGATAGGATGCCACCTGTGCAACAAATCTAGTCGTGAAATTTCCTCGCTCCTAAATATTCCACAGTCAACTGTCAGCTGTATTATAAGAACGTGGAAGTGTTTGGGAACGACAGCAACTCAGCCACGAAGTGGTAGGCCACGTAAACTGACGGAGCGGGGTCAGCGGATGCTGAGGCGCATAGTGCGAAGAGGTCGCCAACTTTCTGCAGAGTCAATCGCTACAGACCTCCAAACTTCATGTGGCCTTCAGATTAGCTCAAGAACAGTGCGCAGAGAGCTTCATGGAATGGGTTTCCATGGCCGAGCAGCTGCATCCAAGCCATACATCACCAAGTGCAATGCAAAGCGTCGGATGCAGTGGTGTAAAGCACGCCGCCACTGGACTCTAGAGCAGTGGAGACGCGTTCTCTGGAGTGACGAATCGCGCTTCTCCATCTGGCAATCTGATGGACGAGTCTGGGTTTGGCGGTTGCCAGGAGAACGGTACTTGTCTGACTGCATTGTGCCAAGTGTAAAGTTTGGTGGAGGGGGGATTATGGTGTGGGGTTGTTTTTCAGGAGCTGGGCTTGGCCCCTTAGTTCCAGTGAAAGGAACTCTGAATGCTTCAGCATACCAAGACATTTTGGACAATTCCATGCTCCCAACTTTGTGGGAACAGTTTGGAGCTGGCCCCTTCCTCTTCCAACATGACTGTGCACCAGTGACCAAAGCAAGGTCCATAAAGACATGGATGACAGAGTCTGGTGTGGAGGAACTTGACTGGCCTGCACAGAGTCCTGACCTCAACCCCATAGAACACCTTTGGGGTGAATTAGAGCAGAGACTGAGAGCCAGGCCTTCTCGTCCAACATCAGTGTGTGACCTCACAAATGCACTTCTGGAAGAATGGTCAAAAATTCCCATAAACACACTCCTAAACCTTGTGGACAGCCTTCCCAGAAGAGTTGAAGCTGTTATAGCTGCAAAGGGTGGACCGACGTCATATTGAACCCTATGGATTAGGAATGGGATGTCACTTAAGTTCATATGCGAGTCAAGGCAGGTGAGCGAATACTTTTGGCAATATAGTGTATTTTGCTTTTACATTTAGCAGGCGCCCTTATTGAGAGTGACTTACAATTTATCTCATTTTACACAACTGAGGGTTAAGGGCCTTACTTAAGGGCCCAGCAGTGGAAGGTTGGTGGACCTTGGATTTGATCTCACAACTTTCCAATCAGTAGTCCAACACCTTAAAGGAGAAGTTCACTTCCAGAACAAAAATCATCAAGATGTTTTCAAGATGTTCATGTCTTTCTTTCTTCAGTCATAAAGAAATGATGATATGATCATTTCTTGATGAAATGTAAACATTTCAGAATTTTTCTCCATATAGTGGACTTCTTTGGTTCCTACGAGTTTGACCTTCCACAAGGTCGTTTAATTGCAGCTTCTAAGAGCTCTAAAGCTCAATCCCAGCCCAGAAGAAGGCTCTTATCTAGCCAGACGTTCTGTCGTTTTTTTTAGAAAAATAAAAAATTGTATACTTTTTAACCAAAAAAGCTCATCTAGCACTAGCTCTGGGATGCGCGTCCGCAACGCTACATATTACCTAATCACGTCGAAAAGTCACGCGTGACGTAGGCGGAGCTACAGACCCAGTGTTTACAAAAGGAACGTGCAAAGACCAAGGAAGTGCAAATAAGTCAAAAGCCACTTCCCACATTGTACAAAATCATTACGAACCTGATAAAATATTTTCTGCAAAATAACACTTTTGGTCTCACTTTTTTTTCATTAGTTACACTTCATGACAGGTTTGTGTAACATTGCCAGAGTTTATTACTATTGAGAATTAAATAAAGAGAAAAATTAAACAAGTGTTCTATCAGATATCTACATCTCTGTGTGTAAGAACCTGCTTATATAAATAAGTGTTTAAGGTAAGACTACACGATACTGTAATCCAACATCTGTCTTACAGTTAATATTAGACCTAGTGTGTGTGTGTGTGTGTGTATGTGTGTGTGTGTGTATGTGTGTGTCATCCAGGGTGGATTTTGTCACACTGTTTCCAGTTTTCCTGACACTGGCTTACGAATTCTTACTGTAATTTAATGAACGTGTGAAACAAAGTCAGAGACTCTTCACTCAGGGCTAGACTTTCTAGCTTTTTCATAGAGAGGTTCAAAAACCTTTATATAAATAAATAAATAAATAAATAAATAAATAAATAAATAAATAAATAAATAAATATATACTGATATATGCACTGTGGCTTTAGTGGTTTAGTCTCTCAGCTCACTGGGAGTCTCCCTGTGCTTTGTGGTTTCCTCCAGGTTCTCCAGTTTCCTCCTCCAGTCCACAGACCTTCATTATAGGCTGATTGTCATTTCTAAATGATCTGTAGTGTGTGAATGGGTGTGTGAGTGTGTGTGGGTTGGGTCCAGGGTGTCCCATGACTTGTGCCCTGAGGCCCCTGGGATAAACTCCAGGTTCCCCTGTGCAGTATAAGCAGTACAGAAGATGGATGGATGGATGGATATACTGATATAAACTGAAATAGACACAGTTGGCTATCATTACTGCTAGCTTGGAAAAAAATAGAATAAAAAAATCCATTCTGTGTATTAAACACTCTGACAAATGTGTGACTCACACTGACCATTGGTCTTGTTTTGTCCATTGCTCATACCTCCGTGACCTCAGATCATCTCAGTGCATTTCATTTCACTTTCTCCGGCTGCGTATGAGGATTTTTATTAGACTATATATCATGATTTAGCATCGGTGTATGTGTTGGCTGTAACGTGTCGGTTCTCCGGCTTATTTTAGCCTGCATTTCTTTGCTCCTCGTCTCCCCGCAGATATGTGTGTTTGCATTGGGAGGTGGGGGGGTTGGGGGATCTGATGGTCAGGAGGTGGGGTAGACTTCCAGCTAGCACAGAGTCGGGCCTTGTTGCCTCTCAGAAGCTTTCGGTGTCATTACACTAAAACTCCTGTTATACCTATTAAACGCTCACTTAGCCTTCAGCAAGGGAATTTGTTTAGTGTCTAGTTATGACGTTCCGCTAACTCGTGCTAATCACACAGACTGTTAGCTTTAGTTTTTGTGACAGTTTTCTCATTGAGAAAAGCCTTGATTACTTTGTGTAGAAGAAACACTGTGCAGGAAAAAGATTTTCTGCCTCCATGTATGTCTTGGTTCCACATGGACCATTCACATGTTGATGATAGACTCTGCTTTTCGAGCGTGTCTGAGGAGCGAATGCTGCGGAATGTGGTGTCATGGCGCCACATTCTGGTTTGTCGTGAAACTGCAAAACTGACAGACCGGAGACTCAGGACTGGATCTTATTTCCTCTGTCATATTTCTTCTCATTTCAGTACACATGCATATTGTGGAACTTTTTGAAATCATTTACTTGCAGCAAGATTCATGATTTAAAAAGAGCGTGACCAGTCCAGCCATTACACCACACATCTAAAGCTCATTAGCATTACTGAGTGTGAGATGGCAAGACACTTTAAAAGTGTGGATGCTCCGATAGCTGAGATTATGACCCTCACTGGAGAACATTAGCAGTGTGAATGTGCATCTTACTTGTCTCAGGTTGTTCTGACGTGTTGAGACAGGCGGCCTTTTCAGATGTATAAGGAGTCTTGATGTCTTTGGGATTCCTAAGCTGTCAGAAAGGGCTAAAATATAAAGTCCATGCAAAAAAATATATATATATAAATAAATAAATAAATAAATAAATAAATAAATAAATAAATAACAAAGAGTTGAAGTATTTTTAGTGCAAAATATTCTAGTCAACAAGAATCTCTATATAGAATTTCTTGATACATTAAAAAGCTACATGAAATAAATGAATAGTCTTAAAATAACAGCTTTTATATAGACTTAGCTTAATGTTCACATTTCCTGAAAGTTTTAACTAACTAGACATCGGAAAGGATGTTACACACCTCCAGGATTAGAGGAGAAGGAAACGGAGCATGGTGATGTGAAAGCATGATGGTTTTTGGTCGTTTTGTAAACCAGAAGATTCCATGTCCTTAGAGTCCATCTATAAAGTTGAGGCCTAACCCTTAATAAATAAATATAATATAATAACGTTTATTTATACAAACTCAAAATCTCAAAGTGATTTCGATAGAAGATTTGGACAGAAAATAAAAACATACGATGAAACAATATAATATTTAATATGTTTTAAACATTAAAATAAAGAAAGCAATATTATAATTATAAATACAAGCATTCAAAGATATAAAGTATTAAATAATAATTAAAAATAAATATAAATAAATGTAATGTAATTCTATGTAATTATAAAATAATAATATGTATGTAATTACATAATAATCACATGAATAAAAACATAATTTAAAAATATGTTTAATTCAAGAAAAAAAAGGGGGAAAAAAGAATTATAATAAATTCTATAATAAAAGGGGGGAAGGATTACAATAAATTAAAATGTAAAAAGATCAAATCAATAAAAATATTCGCATGTATTAACACATAATGCTTATATTTATAATAATCAAGCTACTTCAGAGGTGAAGCCACAAGCTGCTAATTCATTTAGTAATTTATTCAAGATATGTGTTTTTAATTTATTTATTTATTTATTTATTTATTTACTTTTTTACGTTTTTTTTTTATTTCAATAAGCTTCATGTTTCAGGATGTTATCAGTGCTTTATCCCAAAGAAATATTCAGTGGTGGTTAACATACAAGCAGCTACCCAGCAAACACAGAACACTGCTCTAACGTTATTATATGGTTCCAATGTGATTATTATATAATAATGTAATCACATGAATAAAAACATCATTTAAAAATATGTTTAACTGAAGAAAAAAGAGGGGGAAAAAAGAATTATAATAAATTAAAATGTAAAAAGATCAGGCTTAGCTTAATTTCCTGAAGGTTTTAATTAACTAGACCCGCCCATCCTTCAGTAGCTACAGCCCATTCTCACTTATTGTCAAAGACAAAGACCAACATCAGCCAGGTGTATTCTCAAAACATCAGGATATTGAGACCATCATCTAACCATGACACCACCATTTGAGATCTGCCAGTTGTACAGGTTACATTGAGGACCATCAGAACGAGCATCACGGATACCCACTTCATTCATGACTCTTTTACTACTGTAAATAAGTTGCTTTGCCTAAAACATCAACTATTTGTTTTATGTTTTGCATCACTAGCCTTAATGATAAACTGATGGCAAGTTCAGTGATAATGGAGTCTACATCAGTGAGCGTTCCAAAACTTTGGGAGGAAGTAAGGAAAGACGCAACACTGTCCCGTGATCAGAGACAAAAATAAAGAGATATGTCTCCAACAATCCCAGATATGGATTGATGAAAAGGAGATGCCATTTTCACTGATGAACATTGACTGGATCACTTTGCCATCATGCTGCTTCATAAGTTAAGTTGTCTTTATATTTGTCACATATACATTATAGCAGAGTGAAATTCTTCCTTTGCAAAACCCATCCTTGGAGGTTGGGATCAGAGCACAGGGTCAGCCATGATACAGCACCCCTGGAGCAGGGTGAGTTAGGGGCCTTGCTCAAGGGCCCAACTGTGGCAGCTTGGTGGTGCCAGGGTTTGAACACCCATCTTCCAGTCAATGACCCAGAGCCTTAACCAATTGAGTTACCACCACCAGTGGAAATTGAAAACGTGTCCAAAACAAAAAAAGGCAAAACTGTGTAAAGGTTAAGGTCATTTTCCAGACCCGGAACAGGACATACCGCTAAGAACAATGGACCAGTCTTTCTATGAAGAGGCTATTATTATTATTATTATTATTATTATTAAGAAACACACCCACACTCATTGCTGCAGAGGGTGTAAACTGTGGGTGAGCAGGAATCGCCTGATCTGAATCCCAGTAAGAAGGCGTTGCATCCCATTGAGACTGTATTCGAAAGAAAAGACTAAAGTCTGACTTAATTGCTGCCATAAATAACTTCCGGTTCAAGGAACTTGCAGCATGCAACACATACATAAACAGATGGATTCAAGATCTCCCATCTTCCATACACTGATAGGTTAAAGTGGAATGGCAAAAAAAATCTCGACGTTTCTGACCGCTTTCCATTAAATATAAGGCTTTTTCATTAGCATAACCATTTGGGTTTTTTTTATTTATTACCCTTAACTGGAACATAATAAAACTTACTGCACTAGTAATTAGCGTATCTATATTTATCACCAAACACACAGATAGGTCATAAAAATACTCAATATATAATTACAATATACAATACAAATACAATTTACAATACAAATATGAAGAGCTTAAAAAATGACGTAAAGCATAGTTAAACTCATACCAGAATAAAGCTCCCAAGAACATAATTTAATCAAGTATTTCTATTTCAATTCTATTTAATACTAAGCATCACATATTCCCAAACAAATTAATCAAATGAAACTTGATCTGTTGGCCATTTTTTCAACATTTAAACAATATTCGGCATCACATGCGTACATTTATGACCATGAGTGATTTAGGAGATTATATAAATAAAGGTTTTAGTATGTGTTGTCTTCTGTAGCTAAGTGTGGATGGATGACATTCAAACAACCGGCTGTAGCAGAGGTTCCCAAACATTTTGAACAAACATTATGACTTCATTTTGCGTAAATGACCCCGTACAGACATCATGAATTTTCAAGAAATTTAAAGACAAGAAAAGAAAAGAAATTTATTGGATACTCCGGGTACTCTGGTTTCCTCTCACAGTCCAAAAACATGTACATTAGGTTGATTGGTAATTCTAAATTGCCCATAGGTGTGAGTGTGAGTGTGTGGTTGTCTGTCTATATGTGTGGCCCTGTGATGGACTGGTGACCTGTCCAGGGTGTACCCCTGCCTTTCGCCCTATGTGTGCTGGGATAGGCTCCAGCAGATCCCCGTGACCCTAATTAGGAATAAAGTGGGTATAGAAAATGGATGGGTAGATGGATTTTTGTTGCTTGCTCAACTTGCTCAACTTATTTTGTTCTATTAAGTCAATCAAGGTTGACGAGGAACTAACGGGTATAGACAGATGAAGAAAATGTTTAGATTTTTTATTGAAGAAAAATTTTCAAAAAAACAAATACATTTTTTTCTTAATTTATAGGTGGCATGTTTAAACATTTTTATTTTTTCAAAAATTGCTTGTTTAACAAGTCTGTTGTCATAATTGCTGTATCTCCATCACAAAACTGACTGTACATGACTGTAGAAAGGACATTGGTCATATCACACTCCACGGTGTTTAGAATAATTTATAATTACACTCTCCGGTGTCACCCAAATGAGGATGAGGTTCCCTTTTCAGTCTGGTTCCTCTCAAGGTTTCTTCCTCATACCATCTAAGGGGGGTTTTTCCTTGCCACAGTCGCCTCAGGCTTGCTCACTAGGGATGATGTTGTCTAACATCTAGGACATTTTGCACTGTTTTTTGTTTCTTATGTTCTGTAAAGTTGCTTTGAGACAATGTTCATTGTTAACAGCGCTATACAAATAAAATTGAATTGAATTGAATAATTGAAATCCACTGCCCAGATTAAGCTTCCAGGTCTCTTAGACAGGTATCAGTGATTGGAGTGACTGCAGATTGGAACAATCTTTTCAATGTAGCAAGCAAAATGGTGAAAGCATTTTATTACCATATGGACGTCATCAGAATGAATTTGGTTCTTGGGCAGGGTACTGAGTCTTGCACCTGGTATAGTCAACATCAGTATTGCTACACAGTAAGCTGTGGAATGGATGTCCAAACTGATCTGTTCAGTGCCAAGGAATGGATATACAGGATGTATTCCCTCTCAACTTCCAGGTAGCATAGACATTGTTGCAAGAGTGAGGAACATGAATTGTGGCTTATAAGTCACTCAGACCCACAGCTGTGTATAGACATTTTGTAGAAGCCCTTATCCAGAGTAACTTACACTACCAGTCAAAAGTTTGGACACACCTTCTAATTCAATGGTCTTTCCTCATGTTTATTTATCAATGCTGAAGGCGTCCGAAATCCACAATAATGTCGTTTGAACAGCTGATATTGAGATATGTCTGCTACTGATGCTCTGTAAAGCCTTCATAACACCTCTAATCTGAGGTGCTGTTAATTGGTGATTTCTGAGGCTGGTCACTCTAAATGAACTTCTCCTCTGCAGCAGAGGTCAGTTTTGGTCTTGCTTTACTGGGATGGTCTTCATGTGAGCCAGTTTCATCATGGTGCTTGATGGGTTTTGCAAATGCACTTGACAATACTGTTCTTGCAAGAACTATTCCAGAACACCTGACCTTCGTGTCTTAAAATAACAACTGACTGTTTTTTGTTGTCATTACATATGGATTACTGAAGTCCAAGTGTGTTATTTCATAGTTTTGAAATCTCCAGTATTGTTCTAGAATGTAGAAAATGAATCCCTAAAGAAAAAACATTGAATTAAAAGGTGTGTCCAAACTTTTGACTGGTAGTATATATTTTATCTCATTTTATACAACTGAGCTTTACAAGCCTTGATCAAGGGTCCATCAGTGGCAATTAGACCTGGGATTTGAACTCACATCCTTCCAATCAGAAGTCCAACCACCTCAACCACTGAGCTACCACATCCCACATATGGTTAGGGCTAAAGGTGAAAAAAAAAATATCAAGCATGCTAGCAGAATATACCCATTGTCCTGCTAGTCTTCAGACAGCTAGTCAACAAGAACTGGCAGATATCAGCACTGGCAAAGTGTTCAGAACATATCAACACTTTTACCTTTCCTCTCCTTGCAGATTGAGATTAGCACTCTGTCTCCAGATGAGGACTACAGTCCTGCACATGGAGCCTCCCTAGAGGAAGAGGAAGAGGAAACAGAAGAGGAACTGGAAAAAGAAAATGTGGATAAAACGGAATTCCCCATAACGCCTTCACTCTTCCCATCAGGATCTGGAGTACCAGGGGTTTTGACGGGACCAGACACTCCAGGAGGTCTGTATTACACCATCCCAGTTATACACACATAATACTGTCTTCCCAACACTTTCCCACATAAAAACTACTCAATATCCATTTAACTAGCAGTTTGATTGGTTAAATGTATTTTTTCCTCATAATTCTGTAACCCTGCTCCCTTACAATGCATCACCTAAACCATTGCTCCCATCATCTCTAACTAAACTAAATCATTGTCATCATGCAGTTCTAATCAGTTTTTAACACCTAATCTTGTCTCTAACAAGAGGAAGAGCTGCGTCTGACGCCCACTGAAACCCTTCATATCTCTGGAGACTTTTTGGGTTCTGGGTTCATGCTGAGTTCTGGAGGTTCTGGGGCATCGGGAGCTTCAGGGATTTCTGGAGAGATTCCCGATGCTAGAGAATACCATTCTGGGGAGCTTCTGGGTTCTGGAGGTTCTGGGGGCTTGATTTCTGGAGGCTCAGCAGATGTAAGCTCTGGAGATATTAGTTCTGAAGGCTCTGTAGACTTTGGTTCAGGAGTCTCTGGAGACCTTGTTTTGGGAGCAAATTCTGACTTTGCTTCAGGAGTATCTAGTGGCATGGTTTCTGGAGTATCTGGAGACTTTGTTTCTGGGGTATCTGGAGACTTTGTTTCTGGAGCGTCTGGAGACTTAGTTTCTGGAACATCTGGAGACTTAGTTTCCGGAACATCTGGAGACATAGTTTCCGGAACATCTGGAGACTTTGTTTCTGGAATTTCTGGAGACCTTGTTTCTGGAGTCTCTGGAGATTTTGTCTCTGGAGTCTCTGGAGATTTTGTCTGTGGAGTATCTGAAGATTTTGTGTCTGGAGTCTCTGGAGATTTTGTGTCTGGAGTCTCTGGAGACCTTGTTTCTGGTGTCTCTGGGGACTTTGTCTCTGGAGCCTCTGGAGAAGTTATTTCTGGAGCCTCTGGGGACTTTGTCTCTGGAGACTCTGGAGAAGTTATTTCTGGAGCCTCTGGGGAAGTTATTTCTGGAGCCTCTGGGGAAGTTATTTCTGGAGCCTCTGGGGAAGTTATTTCTGGAGCCTCTGGGGAAGTTATTTCTGGAGCCTCTGGGGAAGTTATTTCTGGAGCCTCTGGGGAAGTTATTTCTGGAGATACTGAGGAACCTGATTCTACAGTTTCTGGGGACTCAGGCTCTGGACCCCCTGCGGTAACATTCATGCCTGGCAGAGGTCAGTACTATTGTCTGTAGTGGACACTGCACTTTGTATTCCATAGTGTAGAATGTGACAAGTTTCACCAAGGGTTGACTAGTTGTTTAGCTGGCCAGGTGAATAGTTTCTATTCTGATATTTAAGATCTTTTTAGTTATTACTGCTAAAGGTACAATCATACTGTCAGGGCTCTTCTTAAACTGTGGGGGTCTAATTGATCTCTTACCACATCACCTTGTCTTTACCAAGAGGAGGAGTTCTACACTACAGTTACCCCCCTCCCTGAAGAATTCTCTGGACGGCCTGAGATATCGGGGGTACCAGAGTCACCTCCTGTGACTTCAGGGCCTCCTGAGCAATCTGGGTATGATGAATGGGTAACAATCCCTACTCATGAGGAAGGTTAGTATTGCACTTGCGCTGTAGAAACTGTAATGTTAATATTTGCAACTTGGTAGAACAACGGCCTGAAATAGAGCCTCAGAGTCATAGGTAGCCTGACTGACATATATTGGATCATTTTAACTATTAAAAAAATGCAATTTCCTGTTTCATCCAGTAATGCTAACACATTTACTATACCACACATCTACTGATACATGATTTTCCTCTCCTCACATACTTTTGTGCTTCATTTAACTGGCTGTGATGGGTTAAATGTGTGTTATTTGTGTCCAACTCAAGATCTTCACTGCTCACTTTATCTCTTTGTCAAACCCTGTGCTAATCCTTCTCCTAACATCCTAACGTTGTGTGTAACAAGAGGAGGAGCTGTCTTTCACCACCCAGACCCCACATCTGGAGGGGACTGGGAGTACAACAGGTTCAGGGCTACCTAAGAGCCCTGAGCCTGATGATGAGATCATTGACATTGACGTACAAGGTTAGTGTCCTACCTGTCTATTGTGCACTTAAGGTCAACCGATATGAATATCGTGAATTACAACAACCACATAGAATTTAGCAAAATAAAAGAACATTCCTCTATGAGATAAGGTTGGTATGCTTTCATTAACATAATGTCTTATGTTATAAATTCTACATTGCTTACATTTATGACCCATTTGTTAACCCATACTAAGTGGTCATAAGGGTTAAAGCACTACAGATTAGTAATCCAGATATTTTGTAATTGCAAGAAGCCACAACATGCAAATTAGGACGAGCTGCAAACTAGCATTCATTCTTTGTTACTGTTTTCCGTGTTAGTTCAGGACAAATTCTCTTTTGAAATTGGTTCTCTGAGATCCTAAAATGCACCAGAATTTATTTACCTCCAGCTCCCAACACATGCTTACCCACAATTCATTGTTCTTAGTCGATTGCGTAAGGCATATTGTGATTATACTAAAAGGAGCAAAAAGTTCCAGCGGTTCCTGAGGACCAATTTGAGGAAACATAACTATAGTTTAATTGTTTCTTTCCTTTTTTTCCCCAACATCTACTGATTTGATGGTAAGGTATGTCCACCTGTATACTGTGTACCTGCCTGGGAGGATCAGTGTACTGTGATGACGTGAAGCTGGTGAACGTGCCTCCTCTTCCCAAAGATACCACTCACTTCTACGCCCGTTACAACAGGATCACTAAGATCAACAAATCAGACTTCGCTAACATGAGTATGTTTTAGTTTTTTTTCCAATTCTAAGAAATGTTAGTTAGAGCGGTTTGGGTATAACTTATTGATACTTTTTTCTGTCAGTATTGTTGATATTGTTGGGTTAATTATGTAACTGTTGCCTACAATATCAAGTCAAAAATATGTACATTTTGAGAAGCTTGTGTAAGTGTAAAGTAGATCAGGCTCAGTCAGCTCTCTAGCTCCCTAGGTGGTGTATCAGTATATGGTATACATGAGTTAGGGCACTGGTAAGGACTCTGGCTTATTATTCTTCATTATCAGGACACTGATGACTCAATTTCTGGTGACAATATGAGGTCATTTCCTTGCCCAAACATATCAAATCTTTCAGTTATGTTATATACAATTGTTAGCTTAATCACACATGTTTCTGTCAAGGTATTTCAGGCGAGATCGTAGGCTACATTAGCTAGTGGATTATTTAAAACAAAAATCATTAAAAACTGAAGTTATTAGACTTAAACAGTCATTAGTCTCAAAAGTTAAGTCATTAGACTTAAACAAACAGTCTATAGAACATAAAGTAAAAAATCTAATGCTAACGTACTGTATATCAGTATAAAGCTACACCAAGAACAAGCTAGTTACATTTCATTTGAGAAGCTTCAGAAACCATGTCATTTGTAAAGGAACACAGTAATCATCAATGATCCTTGGTTTTTGTGGTTCATTGTGGGATCTTTTAGGGAGCTAAAATTCTAGCACACTGGAAGGAAGACATCACTTAAAATGCCTGACTTCTTGAATGATGCCCTGACTACATTTACATTTCTAGCATTTGGCAGACACCCTTAACCAGAGAAGCTTAGAATTTATCTCATTTTATACAACTCAGGGTTAAGGGCCTTGCTCAGGGGCCCAGCAGCAGCAGCTTGGTAGGTGGGATTTGAGCGCACAATCTTCTGATCACTAGTCTAGCACCTTTACCTTCACTGGATGGAGATGCAGCCAGTGCCTTTGATGACTGTGAGATGTAGTCTAGGGCGGCCTAAGTAAGTTTAATTAAGAAGTTAATTGAGAATTACAGTGTTTGTTCACAATTCTCTAATCTTTACTATGCAACATTTCCGATCAGCTGAAAACTTTTATAGATTTATATTAACATGCTAAAACAGGCCAGAAAATTCATACCGACTTCATTCTAAATAAATGTGTTTGTATTTTTCTCGGGCATAAAGACAAACTGAAGCGGATCGATCTGACGAGTAACGCCATCTCGAAGATCGACGACGACGCTCTGTTCGGCCTGCCCGCTTTAGAGGAGCTGGTAATCCGAGAAAACAGTCTGGCTCAACTCCCAGCGCTGCCAGCCACCATGACCCTTGTGGATGCCAGTCACAATTATCTGGGCAGAACCGGCATCCAGAACGAAGCCTTCAAGGTAGGAGGGATAGAAAATTGCTTACTACTAGTTGAATATTGTTTCTAGAGGAACTTCCACAAGGACGTGTATGACAAACCCTCCAGGTAAACTAAGACTAATAGTTATGTTGCCTTTATTTGTCATATATACATTACTGCACAGTGAAATTCCTCCTTCACATATCCTATCCTTGGGGGTTGGGGTCAGAGCACAGGGTCAAGCATGATGCAGGCCCCTCTCGAGGGAGGAGGGGGGTCATTGCTCAAGGGCAGTTTGGGGCTTGAACCCTGATCGTCCCATCAACGAACCAGAGCCTTAACCACCTGAGCTACCACCACCCCCATCACTGAGTCTTGAGGACAGAGATGTTTACCCAGTAATATGAAGAGCTGTGTGTGTTTCTTTAATCCGACTGTTATAGTTAAATGTATCCATGAACAGCTATATTGACTATTTTGCTACAGCAGCATGTCTGAGGTGTTTCAGCATATTTCTTTAACCAACCCACATTTCTCAAACTTCACATCACAAGTATAGGTTTCATAGAAAAGCAGTGATAACAGCGATATCTCTCACCCTTTCTGTGTCGTAGGAAATGACCGGTCTACTTTACCTCTACCTGACAGACAACGGCATTGACCACATCCCCATTCCTTTGCCTGAGAGTCTGCGCTCTCTGCACCTACAGGTACCTGCACTCCCACCTCACTGCTGCCCCCATGTGTGCACTCCATGTGATCGCTTGACACCAAGTGACCGGTCATCACCCTTCATGCTACCTTCAAAAGACAGAATATCATACAGCGTGGCTGCAGATATCCTCAGACTCGATTTATTATAATATTTAACATGTTTTCATGTCAATTTAAATCTACAAAGTTATACATTATATTAGAATATATTATATATTAACATGCACATGTTTAGTATTCTATTATCTATTCTATAATCTTCTATTCTTCCTTTCTTAGCCTTTTATTGATTTATTTATTGAGTAAATGATCAAAAGTATACTTTGTGATACATATCATGTATCCTACAGACATCTTCACAACAAAGAATTAATTGTTTGGGGGAGTTTATATCACATTGTTTACAGCTACATAAAGGGTAAATACTGTATGTTTACATTTTAAACCTTGATTTTTAATTTGATTTAGATTTATACACCAATCAGGCATAACATTATGATCACCTGCCTAATATTTTGTTGGTCCCCCTTTTGCTGCCAAAACAGCCCTGACCCGTCCTGCACTGTGTATTCTGACCCCTTTCTATCAGAACCAGCATTAACTTCTTCAGCAATTTGATCAACAGTAGCTCGTCTGTTGGATCGGATCACACGGTCCAGCCTTCTCTCTCCACGTGCATCAATGAGCCTTGGCCACTCATGACCCTGTCGCCGGTTCACCACTGTTCCTTCCTTGGACCACTTTTGATAGATACTGACCACTGCAGACCGGGAACACCCCACAAGAGCTGCAGTGGTTCTTGAGCTTTTCCTGCTTCTAACACATCGACTTTGAGGACAAAATGTTCACTTGCTGCCTAATATATCCCACCCACTAACAGGTGCCATGATGAGGAGATCATCAGTCTTATTCACTTACCTCTTAGTGGTCATAATGTTATGCTTGATCAGTGTACATCATTCTCAGATAAATTGACTGAGCTGATATATTATTATTATTATTATTATTATTATTATTATTATTATTATTATTATTATTATTATTATTATTAAAATAAAATAAAATATAAGAACAGACAAATGAACACATTCTCAGCTTCTAAGCTTATCTCTAATAAATAGGCAAATTATTATTATTATTATTCACATTTACATACCAAGCTCGAAAAGTCTTATATATGTATACATATATATATATATATATATATATGTACACTACCAGTCAAAAGTTTGGACACATCTTTTAATTCAATGTTTTTTGTTTAGGGATTTATTTTCTACATTCTAGAACAATACTGGAGATTTCAAAACTATGAAACCACACTTGGACTTCAGTAATCCATATGTAACGACAACAAAAAACAGTCAGTTGTTATTTTAAGACACGAAGGTCAGGTGTTCTGGAATAGTTCTTGCAAGAACAGTATTGTCAAGTGCATTTGCAAAACCCATCAAGCACCATGATGAAACTGGCTCACATGAAGACCATCCCAGGAAAGCAAGACCAAAACTGACCTCTGCTGCAGAGGAGAAGTTCATTTAGAGTGACCAGCCTCAGAAATCACCAATTAACAGCACCTCAGATTAGAGGCGTTATGAAGGCTTTACAGAGCATCAGTAGCAGACATATCTCAATATCAGCTGTTCAAAGGACATTATTGTGGATTTCAGATGCCTTCAGCATTGATAAATAAACATCAGGAAAGACCATTGAATTAGAAGGTGTGTCCAAACTTTTGACTGGTAGTGTATATATATATATATATATAAAATATTGAATTTATTTATAATAATAATAATAATAATAATAATAATAATAATAATAATAATAATAAAAAATAAAATCATTTATACTAAATAAATATATTTTATTATTATATTTATTTATTTATTTATTTATAAAATCTGAATCAAGGTGTGAGACAATTATTTCTTAAAATATCAAAATAAAATAAGAGTTTAATAAAGAGCTACAGCTAAACGAAACGAACAGCAGGATTGGAAGACTTCTTGTGATGACTGATACTGGACATTTCTTCGTAGTACAGCATCGTTTTATCTGTTTATATCTGTATATATTTTATTTATGGCTGCCAAACAAATCAGTTCCTTACGGTATAGCAGCTTTCCCTCAGCAGCCTCCAAACTCCACTGATCCACTGAAGAATTTCGGGAAACACCGACACCGGAGACTCCTTCCATAAACGTTAAATAAACATGTCCTTACAGAAAACTTTATCATGTGAATAACTGCACATGCTGATAATCTGTTTACATGGTTACTATAGTAACGACAACATTTTGGAACAAGGGCATTAATATAAACCTCTTGAAGGGTAATTCTTCCACTGTTTCTGAAACTGTGCAGTGGTATAAACGTGTTATAAACACTTTATAGCTATAAAGTTGTGTTTTTATTGTTTGATTCACATTTCTTTCTTTTCTTCAGAACAACAACATCCAGATAATACACGAAGATACGTTCTGCAAACTCAATGACTTCAGCTACATGCGGATGGCGCTGGAGGACATTCGCCTGGACGGCAACCCCGTCATCCTCAGCAGAACTCCACAGGCTTATGTGTGTTTGCCACGTATTCCTGTCGGAGCCCTTATTTAAACACACACACACACACACACACACCAAATCCATTTATTTTCCTTTACGGCTGGAGTAAACACTTGTATGAATGGCCGTCTTATACAAGAGGTTTTCTGCAAACACACACACACACACACACACAGAGACAGACACACACTTTCAGCTGGTTGTTCCTCTCAATAAGGTTTTTTAAACCCCCCCACATGTGCAATAAACACACATCATTTAACATGTTTAAGTGTTAAAGATGACAAATTAAAATGATGTGTGTCTGAATATTTAAGAACAATCAGATTCCTGAAATCTGTAAGAGGAAAAATAAAAATAAAATCAGAAAAGTTTTGGAAGGGGAAAATCTTCTGCTTAAAAACTCAAACCTTTAATGTATTTTACTTGTTTTATATTTTTGGACTGATAACAATAACCGGATAAATGTTTTTTTCTTTTTTGTAAAAATAAATAAATAAATAAATGATATATGGTTAATATTCATATCATTGTTTTTTTTTTAATCTGTTTAGCGTAAAATCAGTCACAGCTGGTGCTCGCTGAATTTTTGAAAGGTAAAATTTATTATCTAATGCAATAAAAGAAGCATCAACATCAACATTTTTGTTGTAAAGTCTGTATTGTAATATAAAAACGTAAATCCTGATTTTTCTTTTTTTTAAATCCACATGAACTGCAATATTTGGTATATGAATTAATCCAAAAAAAAAACAAAAAAAAAACACATTTTTTTTACTTTTTTTGTTTTGTCCACGGGGCAAGAGCCTTCAAGTTAACACTTCAGAGCTTTTGTACTGTGTGAGGGTGAGATGTGCTTTGTATGGAAATACCACAATTGAATAAAAGTTGTTTGGATGACCTCTCCAAAACAGAGGTGGCTTAACGTTTTTCATTGACAGCCTGACTGAGGAGAACTCTAGCTTGGACCCTGAACGCGTCTCGGCCGGGTCTGCTGTTCACATCAGTAGGATACCACAAAAAAAAAAAAAAAAAGCCTTTGAGCAAAAAAAACATACAGCATCTTCCCAAAAAAAAAAAAAATGTACACATCAGAATAACAAGACACCGATTCTTCCATCAGAAACTTTTCAAAAGTTTTCAATCAGCTTCTCGAATAAATCGAGGAATTTCTGTCTCCTCTGTACAGACGCTAGCTCCATTTCTCCCTCTGCCGCTTTCTCAGGTGCCTCCTGATTGTCGATTATGTCTCCTCCTCCGAAGCCTGCTCTCTGTCTCTCCAGTGCTGCTCTGTCTCTCTCCAGCCTTGCTCTCTCTCTGTCCATCTCAGCCCTCTTCTTCTCCAGCTGAGCTCGCTCGTGCTCCACAGAGGCTCTGTCCCGCTCCACAGCAGCTTTCTCCCTCTCCAGAGACGCCCTGTCTCGGTCCAGAGCGGCGAGCTCTCTCTCCAACCCGGCTCTCTCTCTATCCAGGACCATCTTCTCTCGTTCCAGGACCATCCTCTCGCTCTCTAAAGCTGACCGGTCGCTGTCGAGCAGCGCCCTCTCATGCTCCATGTCGTCTCGGTCGCTGCCCAGCTCTCGTCCCGTGTCCCCCGAGAGCCCAGTGTCTTCACCGTCGACGAGGAGCTCGATGTCGCTGCGGAACGCATCGCGGCCTCGTCTCCGGGGTCTGTCGGGACGGTAATCGCTGTCCTCGCCCAGAGACATGGTG
This sequence comes from Hemibagrus wyckioides, assembly GCF_019097595.1. NCBI lineage: Eukaryota > Metazoa > Chordata > Actinopteri > Siluriformes > Bagridae > Hemibagrus > Hemibagrus wyckioides. The sequence goes on along the minus strand of NC_080728.1, from coordinate 18,750,259 downwards.
GACACCATGGCCTCGCTGTCATTCAGCCGGCCCTCCATGGCGTCATCCATTAGGGAGAACCACTGCCAGTTGGTCGGGTTCACCGTGATGCCCGGTGGAGGGTTCTTCATTTCCTGTGAGAGGAACAACACAGAATTTTAGACCAGCACTGTTACATTCACTTTTCCAATTATTAACACTACAGTTCCATTTCATCCTTAGGTCTATGAAGACTGGTACACTGATGAAGAAATACTAGAAGTTGAAATGACAAAATGGCAGAACAACTTATTTGCTCGTTTTTCCACTAGCAAAGCACGTTAATATCAAAGCTGATGCTCGATTCCGACATCCTCTTAACACACTCCGGTTTACACAGGTCTCCACAAAACACTCTTCAAAAAGTTTTTGAACATACTCAGATTTTGCACATTACCTTATTATCTTTATTACCTTAAATTTTTTAGTATTTCTTAGCATTTATTACCTGTTTGTGGATTCTGCTGGAAGTTGTAAATTTCCCTTTGGGATGAATAAAGTCTATCTATCTATCTATCTATCTATCTATCTATCTATCTATCTATCTATCTATCTATCTATCTATCTATCTATCTATCTATCTATCTATCTATCTATCTATCTATCTATCTATCTATCTATCTATCTATCTATCTATGAATGTTGATCAGAGGCTTTAAGGCAATCCTGAGTGAACACATCAGAAGCCGAGGCTCCTAACACTTTGTGTCTGAGCAGTTAGTTTATTCACGCTTGCCTCACAAAGATGTAGGATCAACAACTCTACTCTCTCAGAATACCTTATCGTGTAAGATTTACAAAGATTTTCTTTTTATTCTGCTTCTTCAATCCGTAGTTTGCAGCACTTATTTTGCATTTACAGATACAGAAAAATCAAAGTCCTAGCACTAGCTTCATGTCTCATTATGAATACACAGTAACATTACCAAGCAAAATAAAGCTTACAAAGAAAGTAGTAGAGATCATTATAATGCTGTAATAAACATGTTGCATCACTGAACCTCGTGAAACCAAATCAAAAATACGATATTGAGTGACATATTGAGGAACAGCAGAGCGACATTACTGAGTGTTTAAAGGACGCAACTGGATTAGATTGATATGGTAAAAAAATCTACCTTGTATTTCTTTTTGAGATTTTCCCATTTCTTTCTCGCCTGACTGGTTGACATCTTCCTGTGGATCCCCATCTCCTTCAAGATGGCCCTGTAACACACACACATAAATATACACATATACCTCTGTTATTATGCAGCCAAGTGAAAGTTTTATTATTCTATAAAATGTCTCCAAAGATCTCTCTGAAGTTTTTCCAACTCGTTTTATATTCTTTTAAACCTGTGTCATATAAAACAGGATAACGCGACACCACGATGATCAGGGTTTCCTCCATCTTTCAGTTTCTGAAGAGGTCACGCCTCAAGGTATCGATCTTCTTGAACTTTGGAACGCAGCAAAATACTTGGTGGAATGAAAAGTGTAGTGTGACCACGCCTTCAGTGACAAGTGTGTGTGTGTGTGTGTGTGTGTGTGTGTGATGAAGGCTTTTACAGTAACACTATTAATACCTCCAAGCAATGACCGACGTGTTCCTCTTTCCAGTGAAGAGAGCGTCGTTGGCGGCACGTAACCTCACAAACTTCACCAGCTCGGCTTCAGACACTTGACAGAAAACAAAATAAAGACTTTTAGCATCATCTGTAAGACATGTTTACATTAAAATACATGCTTTTAAATTTAAACAACATTGCAATATAGATTATTGATTATATATTTCCATATGTAATTAACTCTATCCCATTTTCCCCATACACCACACTTATTCTAGCCCCACACACACACACACACCTTAGAAATCTCTCCTTTAACACCCGAACAGGTGATGGTACACAACTCTTTTAAACGTCCGGATGATAAATTAATTTAGTAATAATTCTAACTATTTTCCCCAGATATAGATATCTTAAGGGGACATTCTGAGGTATAATGCACCCATTTCTGCAGCTTTCTATATGTTTTTTAAAGGATTAGTGGCATCTACCGGTTAGAGGACCTCTTATACATTCGTCACACATGAGATGCATTTAAGTCAAATATACACTTTAATATGGTTTGCTTCCAATTCAATTGATTTAAATGAACTTAATGAAGCACAATGCAAGTGACAATAAATCTATTAAAACTAAATTATTGTGAGGAAAATTATATTTTTTTGTTTAAGCTACGTAAATTTTACAGTGCTAGTTTCAGGAAGAGAAATTTGAAAAAGCAAGCTTTCACTAATTACACACAGGGGTTGAGTTTATACAGACCTGGCAACCCGGGACTACTTTTTTGTATTTAAGTGTTATTAACACTGTTATTACTTTAACAAAAGCATTTAATTCTCTCAACGAATCAATTAATCTCATTTTTTTTAACGCAAAAAATATTAAGTAAAAGTATTTAGTAGCATTAACAGGAGTAACACAACGACAAATAATATTCAATTGATTTTATTTAACATCATAAACTAATCTTTTTATTTTTTAAAAAAAAATCTTTACGTATTTAATTATTTAAAAAAAATAAATAAATAAAATCACCTTGACATTGGGGATTTGTTTTGTGTAAATAAACTATGACTAAGACTATTTCTTAGAAATGTTTACAGTTTACCTCAATGGAAACTCTGGCTTTAAACTTTTTTTAAAGAATTATTTCAATTATTTTTCCTGTCTGAAAAAAAGCACTTTGAGATTTGAGACGTAAAATTGTTATAGAAATAGATTTACTAAAAGATTGAAGACAGATGCACGACAGAGAAAATTATTTAATAAATAAATAAATAAATCGACAAAATAGATATATAATTCATGTAAATGTTCAAATGAATTATGTTTCTCTTCTTGTGCATTTTTTCCTGCTGTAACCTCCATTTAACATGTTATTATTATTATTTATGTATTTATTTTTTTACATTTTTGAAGCGATTTTGGTCGAAAATATTTCCTGTCAGGATTTGAACAGTTTGTTGCTAAGCGGCGCCACAGTCACACGGCTATCAATACGCGGGGGTTCATTTATACTTTTTTAAAAAAGGGTGACTTGAAGAGGTTATAACATCTCCGTTTGGGATGTTTATACCCGCATAAGTTTATTAAAAATACGAATTAAAACACGAATTGTCGTGTGGGTGTGAGTATGTGTGAGTGTGTGTGTGTACATCAGACTGCGCCGTTACGCAGACACCATGAAGCTAGTGCGCGAGGCTGTTCCGGAGTCTACTCGCTAGCTAGTCAACATGGCCGCCGTCGAGCGCGCGCGCAATAATAAAGAGGTGAAAAATGGCAAAACGCTGAACACGCAGTAAAAAATAATACCGATTTTCCTTCTACTTACTCTTATATGTAAAATCCGGGCTTATCGTGGGATCTTCCGGTGGCGACTGCACCACATAAAACGCGTGATCCATGCTTAAAAAGTTGTGTTTCCTGCCGGCGCGAAGTGGTCTAGTGTCCGACGCGAAGGGGACTTCGTGAACAAAATGGCGGACGCTCCCTCCCGCCTTTTCAAGCGCGCGAGCTCACTTCGCTCCTAGCGCCTCCGAAGGAAATGTGTAGCTTCCGGTTACACTGAATTGTGGGTAAATATGTAAATATATATATATATATATATATAAAAAGACAGATAATAAAATAAAACTATTTTAAAACGTGAAATTTCTTTATTTTGTTTTTGCCTAGATATTTTACACGAAACAAACAGATAGATAGATAGATAGATAGATAGATAGATAGATAGATAGATAGATAGATAGATAGATATTCAAATGGAAATATGTAATGGAAGGTATTGAGCTCGTCTCTGTACAACAAAATGTAAACAAACAAACGTTTAAAAAAATCCCAGAAATAATCGTTAAAAAAAAGTCTAACCCTAACGGCCAGGTTAAAGACATATACATTATATATATATATATATATATATATATATATATATATATATATATATATATATATATATATATATATATATTTATGACACAAAATATCATTTCAGAACATGCAAAATTTGTAGTTTACATTTACATTGAATTCAGGTGTTTTTCAGGGGTTGGACTCGGTCCCTTAGTTCCAGTGAAAGGAACTCTTAATGCTTCAGCTTCATACTAAGACATTTTGGACAATTTCATGCTTTGTGGGAACAGTTCGGGGATGACCCCTTCCTGTTCCAACATGACTGTACACCAGTGCACAAAGCAAGGTCCATAAAGACATGGATGAGTGAGACTGTGAGCCAGGCCAAAAGTTTTGGGACATCTGCTTTTACATGCACATGAATGTAATATGGAGTTGTCCCGCCCTTTGCAGCTATAACAGCTTCGGGGGAAGGCTTTCCACAAGGTTTAGGAGTGTGCTTATGGGAATTTTTGACCATTCCTCTAGAAGCGCATTTGTGAGGTCAGGCGCTGATGTTGGAGAAGGTCTGACTCTCAGTCTCCACTCTAATTCATCCCATTGGTGTTCTATCAGGTTGAGGTCAGGACTCTACACGGTGATGGGCATTATGTCTGGGTGAAAGGGCTTTTTTTTTTTTTTTTTTTACACAACACGACCGGACAGTAGGTGGTGGAATGAGCACGACAAAACAACGACAACAATCCACCGAAGAAGAAGCGGCGTCTGATTGGTTTATCCGATTTATTTTCGTCACTTCCGCCTGTTTCCAACGGTATTACGTGATGCAGCAAGTTTAAGCGAAACAGAAACGTTGAGAAGGCGCACGGGTGAAGAGCTCTCTTATTTAGTGCGTGAGGTGATTTCGGGTTTTTTTTTTTTAACTTTTAAACTAAAAATCTTTTGTTTCAGTGTATACTTTTATATTTTTAAACGCTTAAAAAAACAAAAGGAAAAAGTTCACGTGCTTTGATATGTGCATTGACGCCATGGCGACAGAAGGGAGGAAGCAGCGCGAGGCCCGGACCAACTGGTGGAGGAGAAAGAGGTCGGTGTACACCGGTGTTGTGAAAGCCGCTTTCCGAAAATGTGTGGGGAAATCGCCGAGGAAAACCCGACGGCGCTGTCACACCCTGGTGTCGGGGAAGCAGCAGAAACCGGCGCACGCGCTCCCGTCAGGAGCCATGGCGCCCAGAAACACCACGCAGTACCTGATGGAGCTCGTCTACAGCGAGCTGAACGCCTCAGAGCCGCCGTATTTTTCTTCTTCTTCTTCTTCCTCCAGGCGGAGTAACTATTCACCCTCTCGACACGAACACACCTATTCCTACGAAGACACGATGGACTTTCAGCACCGCGACTTCGAGAGTGTGTTCTTCCAGAATGAGATCTGAACCGACGCCATTTTGGCGGTCGCCATCTTGGGACGGGGGGAAATAAAACTGAACCCGTTTAAAACTAATGTGAGCGTTGATATTGTAACTCAAGTTCATGTTACCCACTTATTGTAATCTGGTAAAACCTTGTTGAAAAGGTTTTTTTACACAAAAAAATGTACAATTTGTCTGTTTTTGCTGACGCATTGTATACGTACACAAGGGTTCATCTCTTGGCTCTCCTTGTCTCACAGCGACACGCGCATGCGCAGCGGGAGGCTCGTGGCTCTGCGTCATGTGCCGCTGCCCCCAGAGTGTAAGCCCCGCCCACGCCTGCTCAGACACACAGAGCGCACAGGTAAACCTGCTCCACAAAGGTGTGTGTGTGTGTGTATGCTCTATATTTTGTTGTGTGTTGGTGTTTTGCTGTGCCTCTGTGTTCGAGAGACTTTTGCAGGTCAGCTGCTCCACCGCTGATGACTTTCAGCTGAACTTTCTGAGCAGCGGCGGTCAGAAGGACATGAGGCCGAAAGGCTCCCAGTCTTCAGACCTGGGGTAACTTCCTTTTCTTTCGGTCAGACTCTCACTGTACTCTGATGCACTGTGTGATGGAGATGTTTCTTTTTTTAAAGGTAAAAGAAAGCTGCGTTGTATAATTTTTATTTAAATGTGTTTAAAAAAAAAATCCTCTATTAAAATTATTTTTTTGCTAACACGGCTGTTTTCTGACTTTGTATATATTCCAGTATTAATGCTGTTCTATTTATTTCAGTGAACATGTAATTAATATGGCGTTTTAGCACTCATGCAACAAACCATTACACAAAACCTGACACAACTGCAACCATACATTACAAATCATTAAAAAATATCGAGTTGTCCCCTTCAGTGGTTTTTAATGATGAATAAACCTTTTCCTATTTAATAAACCTGACTCGAACATCTACAGGTACACCCACCTGAACAACACCTCAAACAAGGTTCCAGCTCTCTTTACACCTCCTGTAGTCATTTAGGTCCAGGTGAGAATGTGAAGACTGGTTGATCACAATAATCTCCTGTTCATCCAAATAAAATGAAATGGGCAAGAGGAAAAAAAAGTTGCTTTTGTTCACTTTGATGCACTTTGATCAAAGAGGCGTTGGTAGCTTAGGTAGGTTAAGGTTCTGGGTCACTGACCGGGAGATCGGGGTTCAAGCCCCAGCACCACCAAGCTGCTGCCGTTGGGCCCTTGAGCAAGGCCCCTAACCCACCCTGCTCCAGGGGCACTGCATCATGGCTGACCCTGTGCTCTGACTCCAACATCCATGGATGGGATATGTGAAGAAAGAATTTCATTGTGCAGTAATGTGTATGTGACAAAGATAACTGGAGGGGAAAAGTAAGTATAGCTTTGGACATTTCTGCTACTTAAGTATTTGTATAGGAGAAAAGAGATGGGGCATGCATGCTCTGATGCTGGATGAGCATGGCAGACTAGACATCTTACAAATGTCTTCGAAATTAGGTCGTGTGGGTTGGGGGTGCGCTACCACATCCCCCCCCACGATCACACATTATGACCTCATTTAAGAAGACATTCGTAATGTTTTGTCTGGCAGACAAAACACTTGTGGGACTACTGATCAGAAGGTTGTGAGTTCGAATCCCAGGTCCACCAAGCTGCCACTGCTGGCCCCTGAGCAAGGCTTAACCCTCAATTGTATAACTTGTGATTTAATTGTAAGTTGCACTGGGTAAGATCATCTGGTAAATGCCAGAAATGTAAATGTGATTGCTTCCTTAGCCCCTCTATCAAAAAAAAAAAAAAAATCCAAAAGCCCACAGCTTTGCATTACATGTGTCTGGCTACCTGTTCGTCCAGTTAGTGTTCCATTTGAGACTTTAGAATCCTTCCAAATTTCATTCACCATAGACAGTATACTGCAAGTATGTGGTAGGTAATGACCGCAATAGCATGTGAACAAAATAAAGGAGGTTTTTAGTAAATATTAAAGTGCTGTGACTTTTTTTTTTTTTTTTTTAGACTGAAACTTTATGTGGAATATTTCTGCCAGATCATTTATTTCCGTATGCACGTACTCTTACTGAATGTGTCCATTTTTTGCCACTAGATGTCGCCATTTAATCATTTTTTTTAGACATTGGCCAAGCAACAGGAATAGCTCAAAGTTCAGAGTGATCTCTTTATCCTGTGATGAAACCTCAATGGGTGTAGTCCTTCCAAGATGATCCCACCCCCATCCACATGCCTCAGGGGCTTATGGGATTGTTTGAAGGGGTGGTTTAGGTAATATACCATGGCCTTTGTGTTCGGGACACTGAAGCAACACTTTAGACGACAGCTTCACAGCTGTTAATGGGGGGAAAAATGCATTTATTGCCTTAATATAGTTCTGAATATGTGCAGAATCTATAGAAAGAAGCTTTTAAGCTGTCCTTGAGGCTGGTCATGGTTAACACACTTTCTTTTCCTTTAATTTGGCCACACTTGTAGCCTTCATGAGCATTTTCTCCAGCTGTATTCTGTTATATCCGTCTCTGAGCTTCTGAAGTGTTTAGGAGACCCGTGTTATTAATTACTAGCAGTCTCAGGAGACAACACATTCGCAAGGCATCAGCACGCCTACCGCATCCATGGCTCATCGGATCCGCTCGGTACACGGTTCGTTTTCCTTCAGGAACACGGTGTTCCTGTCTTCACACGGAGGACCATTCTTCAGGCTCCACATGCTCTGTGTGACAGGTGCGCGCTCCTAACCCTCTCTGGCCACCGTGAGGCGCAGGAGTGCCGCGGTGTGTGTGTCGGTGAAGAAAGCGGGACGCTCTTCCGTTTTCATGGTGTCTGAGGACTCACGAGAGCAAGGTGTTGATTATTTCAGTGCCACATTTAGATTATAGCGTGCGGCATCTGTCTAAGAGGGGCATGTGGGGTTTTAAAGTGATGCGAGGGGAGGGAGTGCCTACAACCCAGGACAAACTGCTCCGATTACACACAGACAGCCAGGACGTGCACTTCCTCTCTTTTGCTAACTTGGTCTCTGTGATTTTCATCAGCCTGAATTGGCCTGTCGCTTCCTCCCCTCTGTACTGAAGCAGAGATAACATGCTCTTTTTTTCTTCCTTTCTTCCCTCTCCACTACCCACGATAGAGCTTCCCCAGTGCCAGATATTCATGCCAAGCCGTACACTTGTCCCCGTTGCCCATCTGCCTAGAGTAATAGACAGCCGTGGCTCATGCGCAGGCCGGCATGGAGGATGCTGTCAACGAGGCGGAGGCCGAGTTACGAGGCGTTCGATGCTGATTGATGTGCGAGCCCCTGGGCCAGGCAGTGCTGCCACTCTATTGATTGGTCACTGGGCTGATCTCAGGAGGAGCGGCGCCCTCGCACTATTCATCAAGCCTATTTTTCCCAGCCGGACAGACAGGTAGTGAGCCACATTAACGCAGTTTAGCAGAACGGCCTTCAGGGGACTTCATTTTCACTTGTGAACGTGATAGCATGAGATTTGTGCGTCGTTTTTGAATAATCACAGCACTGCTAAATTCTTAACAAATCTCTGCTATTGTTTCCATGGTAACAACTTGCACAGGGACTTGTGTGGCACTGGCCTCCCATAATTCTAACACCAATAATAACCTGATTTATTTATTTTTCAAACAAAGAAAAATGAGTAGTCTTTGATATGAGGGTGTTTTCTGTTCCTGAAATGTTTACATATCAGGTATGTAAGGAGTCTCCAGTTTCGGCAAATTACCATTCTGTCAGGGAAGAAAGGAGTCTCCAGTTTCGGCAAATTACCATTCTGTCAGGGAAGAAAGGAGTCTCCAGTTTCGGCAAATTACCATTCTGTCAGGGAAGAAAGGAGTCTCCAGTTTCGGCAAATTACCATTCTGTCAGGGAAGAAAGGAGTCTCCAGTTTCAGCAAATTACCATTCTGTCAGGGAAGAAAGGAGTCTCCAGTTTCAGCAAATTACCATTCTGTCAGGGAAGAAAGGAGTCTCCAGTTTCAGCAAATTACCATTCTGTCAGGGAAGAAAGGAGTCTCCAGTTTCAGCAAATTACCATTCTGTCAGGGAAGAAAGGAGTCTCCAGTTTCAGCAAATTACCATTCTGTCAGGGAAGAAAGGAGTCTCCAGTTTCAGCAAATTACCATTCTGTCAGGGAAGAAAGGAGTCTCCAGTTTCAGCAAATTACCATTCTGTCAGGGAAGAAAGGAGTCTCCAGTTTCAGCAAATTACCATTCTGTCAGGGAAGAAAGGAGTCTCCAGTTTCAGCAAATTACCATTGTCAGGGAAGAAAGGAGTCTCCAGTTTCAGCAAATTACCATTCTGTCAGGGAATTTTTCCAAAATCAGGAAAGTTTACTTATGTGGAATCTTGTCTTATTAACTTTGAGGAAAAAAAAGAAGAGAGGCGGTTGGTGAGGGGAGCAGCTGTTTATAAAGCCAAAATAACACAAATGTGAAAAGAAGCTAACTTGACTAATGGATATTACTGTAACAGTAACAATAAATGGATAAAAACTATGATTATTGATTAATTTCCTGGGATTTTCACACACAACAGTCTCTTTATACAGAATAGCAACAGTTTTGCATATGGAAATACTTAGTTGATAAGAGGTAACACAGGAAATTAGTTTGGGTAACTCAATCACTCTGTACAACCGTGTTGAACAGAAAAGCATCACAAAACCTCAAAGCTGGAGGTGGATGGGCTCCAGTTAAAGATTGGTGGGGAAAAATATCACCTGGTTATTTTCCAGTCTTTCCAGTTTGGGCCTCAGATTCCTGTTCTTGGTTGTCAGGAGTAGAACCTGATGTGGTCTTCTGCTGTTGGACCTCATCCATCACCTGGTTTGATGTGTTCTGAAATGCTTTTCTGTTTAACACAATTGTAAAGAGTGATTACTCGAGTTACTATTGACTTCCTGTGGCCTCCTGGTGGTCCAGCGGAAGGATCCTGTGCTCTCATTGCTGCGGCCCAGGTTCAATTCCCGGGCAGGGAGCCGCCACTGAAGAGTGGAACTTTTGCCAGTTCCAAGGCTGGATAAAAAAACAGGAGGGTTGCGACAGAAAGGGCATCCGACGTAAAACCTGTGGCAGACTATGCGGATCGAACAGCGGACCCTGGCATTGCAGGGGATGAATGCTAGTGTAACCATCCCCGGGTCCTACTCGCAACTGCTCCAAGAGGGTCTCGAGCATGCATTAACAAGGAGGAGTCTAAAAACTGCAGCCTCTAGCGTCAGTCGCTAGTTCGCCTCTTGAGATCAGGGGAATGAGGTTTACCTGCACAGCACCGGCCCTGGCCTCTGTTACACTCACCCTCCCTAAACCTCACTCCCATCCGGGTCACGGCACCACGCATCTTGAGATCAGGGGAGTGAGGTTTACCTGCACAGCAGTTAACACTAGGATAAAAAAAAAAGTAGACTTCCTGTCATTCCTTCTCCTCTGATCTCACTCATCAACCAGATGTTTCAGCCTGCAGGATGTTTTTTGTTTTTCTCACCATTCTGTCTACAGAATGTTTGGTCTGAAAATTCCAGAACAACAGTTTATGGAAAAACCCCAACCAGGTCATCAGACTCTATCAACTCTACCACAGACTTTTTCTTGATTCTGATGTACTGAAGCTCTTGGTGTGTATCAACAGGACTGTATAGACTGAGCTGATGCCACGTGATTGGCTGATTAAAATAACTGCACAACGTTCCTATTAAAAAGGAAAACACTTGTCTTTATTTCTGGAGTCGTGTGACAATGGGAAATTGAGATTTTGGGGAAATGACGCATGAGCTCTTTTTATTAAAAAGGATATTAAAAGGTAGGGTTAGGATATGACCGTTACGTACTATCAATATACAGTAATTGCCGAAGTGTGTTAAGAGCAACACGTTTTTAGACACACGGAAAATGGCAGAAGGTCTTCGGCCGTAACATCTTTATTTTTAAACTGCGTGTGTTTCAGTGACGCAATGGTAAGATCTCACCGAAGCTCAGGATACTCATTTAGCAAAGCTTGTTTTATCTGATTAATAATATTAATAATTCTCCACATCATCTGTCTGCACACGTAGTGCATGTTTATAATAAACAGATGTTCAGCATGTGCTTCAGTGCATGGATTTTATTCAGAGTAATCATGCTGGTTAACTTGCTGTACCGTTGCACACGAGCGCACCGCTGCATGCTACATTTACCCATGATCCCTCTCTATGTTGCATGTCGGACTTCACCCTGTGGGTCACGCTGTACTTGTTTTATGCAATCTTTTTTTTGTAGCTGTGTACATATGAATTAATGCACAAGATTTAAGCACTTATACACCTGTTAGTGTTTGTACAATAGTGATACTCAAGGACCCCCTCTGGTTCTGTCTTACTGTCTCTCTGCCTCACAGTCTTGCTGTCGCTCTGCCTTGCTGTCCCTCTGTCTTGCTGTCTGTCTCACTGTCTCTGTCTCTCTGCTTCACTGTCTGTCTCACTGTCTCAGTCTTGCTGTCTCTGCCTTGCTGTCTGTCTCACTGTCTTTCTGCATCTGTCTCATGATGTCTGATGTCTGTCCTGATGTCTCACTGTCCTGATGTTCTGTCTTACTGTCTCTCTGTCTCACATTCTCACTGTCGCTTTGCTTTGCTGTCTCTCTGCCTTGCTGTCTGCCTCACTGTCACTGTCTCTTTGCCTCACTGTCTGTCTCAGATTGGATGAGATTCTGTCTAAAGTGCGCTGATTTAACAATTCCTTCTGAGAGAGAAGGAAAGGAGGCGTGGAGGGAGGGCTGAGGTTTGCGGTGCGACCGAGCTTACAGATGCCGTTAATGCTTTGACCTTCTCCTAGACAGGAAGTGACAGGTCCCTGTGGCATTTGGAGAAGCCGGGGCAGTGGGATGGGGGTTGTGTGGACACACCGGAGCTGCCGGGGTTGCGGAAAGGTCGCTCTATAAAGTCTAGATGCTTGATGAGCTGTGCTAAAAGCCAGACCTGAGCTGTTTGGTTTCTTGCTGTTCTGGTGTGGCATGGTGTGTTTACTCCATGTCATGACTGGTCCAATCAGAGCTGCTGGTGGTCAGTGTGGATATAAGATAAAGCATGTGCTTGTTACCTGGTGGTCAGTACCACACTTTAAGCTTCTCGGGTTTGACGGGTTTTTCAGATCGCAGACTTGGTTTCAAACTCTGTATTTTGCTGCGACCTAATTGAGGTCGTCCAGCTTGGCCAGCTCAGGGATTTTAATGACACTCGGAACAGGAACTAGGGCACGGGCAAAAGAGAGCTCTGTGTGTGTGTGTGTGTGTACCCCTGGGAACCTTTTCCCCAACTTCAGCCTCGCCTCATTAGTCTAGTCAGTCTGTGGCTGAAGCTCTGCCCGTGTCGCGTTTATTTCTGTCCCCCTTCCTCCAAGGTGCCCCATCAAACCTTTGCGTCTTACCTACCTCCTGGGACATAGGAGGAGTGATTTGACTGGTCGTTCAGAGTGGGTTGAGCTGTGTGTGTGTGTGTGTATGTTGAGCCCGATTCAGTATGCGAATAAAACACATGCTGTTGAATTCTCTCTTCCAGCTGGTCAGAAGGTGTTGATTAGTTTTCTCTCGCTGCAGCTCACACTGTAGTGCAAATCACCTGTTTATACTAATGACCTCATTTCTGGAAATTTCCATAAAACATGGCCTTATATTCACTCACTAACAAGACCGAAGCTTTGGCCTCTATGTTGGTTTTCTCGCTTGACCGCCCTCAGCTTGGTCCGGAGGTGAAAGCGCTTGACGTCAGTCCGCTGGAATCTTCTGGAAGTTCTGCTTTTCGGATCAGCAACGAGAAGCTCTTTGTTTTTGGAGGTGTGTAAAGATAAACGTTACTGTTTTTGTTCATAACCTGGCTAATGAAAGCTCTGTGACACCACGCTGGTTCTTCCTTTAGGACGGCCAGGTGACACTCCGATCAGCTCCTGGATTATTTATATCATCACAAATAAAATCTGCAGGCGTAAGCACACAGGCTTGCTGCAGGAACGACTTCTGCAAGGTAGAATTGTCGTTAAAGAGGTTTTCATTATTAATTGGTCTGCTGAAAGGACAGAGTGAGAAGAGCGAAGTGAAACTGATCAGGAAGCTACAAAATCCTTTGCTTTATCTTTATAGCGTTCTATACCAAAGCACTCAGCGACAAGTGTCATGAATACCAGCAGGTTTGTCTTCCTGTCGTCTTCTTTTCTCTCCAGGGCTGTATTCATCTCTCCCACACGCTGACCCTGCTCTGGTTCCCTTCCTGGAAACCAGAAACACACCCCCACTCTTCCCAGAATAGAGCCATCACACTCCGAACAGGAGTTTCCATGAGAGAGAGAGAGAGAGAGAGAGAGATGGTGAGCAAGTGAGCGACTGTCGAGGAAGGGCTAAAAACAGCCAGTTGTTGAGATGCAGACCGAATCCTGGTGTTGTAACCCTGATTGTGATCACCAGTGCAGAAGATTTGTTCACTCTCACCAAAGACGGGTCTCCTCAGACCTTATAATTATCGATGAGTCGCTACAGAGTCAGTGGCGCTTGCAGTGAAAGGGAGGAATCAGAGACGGGGAGAAGATGTCTGTTTGTCCATGAGCTGCCGTAATGCCGGCTATATATGTGGCGTGAAAGGAAAATGACTAGAAATAGAAAAAAAAAAAGGCAGTCTAGTGGGGGAGTTTCATGACTGTCGCTGGTGTAAATATAGATTATGAATCATTCACATCTAAAGAAACTGGCCGCTTAAAAAAATTGCTGATGGAAGAAAATCGTTTTCAGTGGATGTCTGACTCAAGTCACTAATTACCAGTACAAACGCTTTTTTTTTTTTTTTTTGGTGATCTTTCCAGTCGTTTTACTACTACGTTTTCTAGAATCGAGGTTTTTTGGTGCCACCAAATACGTCTAAACCTGAGGTGTTTTTAGATAATGGACCGCATTACACTGTCCGAAATCATGGCAGCTGGACCACAATGATCAGTTTAGTGACCAATTAAATCACATCAACAGATGCTTTATCAGAATCTATCTAAAAGCTGCACTCTGTGTGTCATTCATGCCTTCAGTCACTAACAGAACAAAGAACTGGCTGCAATTCAGTACCTCTGTGCTGTGGTATCTGGCACCAAGATGTTAGCAGTAGATCCTTTAAGTTGTGAGGTGGAGCATCCAAGAATCTAATTTGTTTCTCCAGCACATCCATCAGACGCTCAGTCAGACTGAAATCTGGTGAATGCTCCTTAAACCATTTCTAAACACTTAGGAAGCATTATGCAGGACTCCATAATGGTTTCCCAGCAGAACATTACGCAGAGCATCACATTGCCTCCTCCAGCTCACCTTCTTCACATCCTGGAGCCACCTCATCCCAGGTAAACGATGCAAACACAAACTGGATGTCCATATGATGTAGAAGAAAACCTGATTCATCAAACCTTCTTCCACTGGTGCAGTTCTGATGCTGACGTGTCCACTGTAGGGTCTTTCAGTGGTGTACAAGAGTCAGCATGGTCACTTTGACACTCTGCAGCTATGCAGCTCCATATACAGCAAGCTGTGATGCTCTGTGTGATCTGACTCCTTTCTATCAGAGCCGGCTTTCACTTTTTCAGTGCTCTTCTGTGGGATCGGACCAGACCTTGGAAGTCCGTGACTCTGTCGCTGGATCACCAGTTGTTCTTTATTGGGGCACTTTTGGTAGGTTCTAACCACTGCACACCAGGAACACCACACAACACCTGCTGATGTGGAGACGCTCTGATCCAGTCGTCTAGACATCACAATCTGGGCCGTGTCAAAGTCACTCTTACACTTGATCATTTTTCCTGCTCCCAACACATCAACACTGAGAAGTGATTGTTCACTTGCTGTAATATATCCCACACTTTATCCCACAGGTGCCAGGGCTAGCAATGTTATTCACGTCACCTATCACTGGATTTGATCAACATCTTTCTGTGTATTTGGATACAGCATCTCTATGTATGTTTATAACTCTAAGGCATTCTTAGTACTTCAACAAAACGAGACCTTTCTAATTTCTATGCCACAAAAAAGCATCTTATTGACTTGATTTCTTATTACACTTCGTCCAATACCAACAAGGACATCAGCTTCTGCCCCAAAACTAAGCAGTTTTTATTATACCTTTAACTCACTGTGCTTGGAGCCATCTTCGCTAATATCATACCATGAGCGATCTAAAAGACTGAGGTAAAGATGCATGATTGATGTTGCTCCATAATCTAAAGTCGAGTAGTAGTATATTTCCTTCAAGAGCACATCTTAAGTTTTTATTACCTGCTTACTGGTTCCTTTATCAGGTCCATAGTTCTTACACATGGGCAACAATTTAAAGGCAATAACAGCGACTCTGTTATGCTACAGGGGCTTTTTATTTACTTCTCTTACCTTGAAGAACCATGAACCTTTCGTCATGGTGGGCGTGGTCTCTTCCAGGATGACTCCGCCCCATTCCCCAGTACCATAACACTCACCACATTTCAACAGCCTTTGTAGAGCTTTAGGAGCAATGTGTTATACCCCTCCATCTGAGAGAAGATCCTTCAGAAAATGATCTTCATGGCTCCAGTACAGATCAAGAAACCATAGCAAGGAGCACTGAAGCTCCTGAAACACCTTCCTTAAACACTTTATTGGATTTTCGTTTAATTTGTCACACGTCTATAGATGCCCTTTGTAGGTATATAATTACAGTAATTTGTCACCTCTTTACCCCATCCATCAGACCCCATGACTGAGGAGGTGTGGATCAATCTCGCTAAACCAATGACTTTGGTGTGTTAGCATGCATGTGGTGCTGGTATGAGTGAGTCACTGTTGGGTTGAGAAACCAACCAACTAACCATTACACGATGAACAAAATAACACTCCAGCACAACAGTAGCGCTCAGCCCAGAAAGCGATAATAAGGAAGGCTGGAGGATGATGAATACACACTGTATCTCAAAAATATAACTCCTTCATCATCATTCCCTGGCTTAGAAGCTGTGTATCAGCGTCCAAAACATCTAAATATATGAAAGCAGTTAAAAAATATCTGCTGCCAAAATGCTCTTAAAACGTAATAATGTTTTAACTCGGGCTGTACAGGTGATATCTCTGGACACTTAAAGAGAAAGATCCAATCAGAGCTCAGCTATCAAAATTCAAAATCGTGCTTGAAATGAGCAAGTATAGTGATTAACTAAGTCTTTTGTTTTATTATAATCTCACTGTGAGAAATAATGTAAATGCAGATAATCCGTTTCAGCCAGCCAAAAATATGACCAATATTCCCAGTACGAAGTGTATGTAAACTGTACGGCTGCTTACAAAGAACTGACCCAAGCCAAGCATTCCATCTCAAGGCTCCTCACAGGAAGTCGTGCCACCAAGCTTGGGCTAAAAATAGAACAGACCACCCACACCACCAATCTGTCAACAAAAAAACACCCGAAAAATCACCTAGCTGTTGAACGCATGATGAAGGCAACGTTGGTATCGTGGGTTGACTCTTTCCAAACAGCTTCCACTGACTGAAAAACATTCGTAAACTCGCTTCGCTTGGCTTTCCACTGACGCAAACAAGATTTTAACGGCTCCTGGACGTACGTGCAACGTAGCCAGCGCTCAGTTCGGCTCATCCTGACGAAAATGCTTTGTATGCCGATGCAAATTTCAACTCTTAAGGCGAAAATTCATAAGGAGAGGGCATTTGTATGCTGAGGTTCCACTGTATTTGCCTGCACTGCACTTTTTTTTAATCAGCTAAGGCAGTTTTGTGAGTGGTGCACATTTGTAACCTCATGTGTAATAAACGTTAAGGTTAAGTTACAGGTTAAAACAGACGACACAAAAAAACAACAATGTCCGTGTTTAACAAATCGAATCATACTGCAAACTGTGTGAGATCTTATGGTTTTTAAACAATGTCCCGAGAACGGAGTGCAAGGTGCCTTGAATTGTTCAAACACAAACATATTCACCAGCACAGAGCACAGAAACACGACCATCCTGACAGAGCAGTTCAGTTCAGTCAGCACTGAGACACACACTTCCCTCACTCATGAGTTGTGCAGCACTTCAGTTTAAAATAGCATCCAACACTCAGAAAATACCTGTAATATGTTGCTAGGAGACAAAAGGGTCAATCCCAGTCATTGTGTATATCACACAGGCAGCGTACAGAGATATTTTAAAACTCGCAGGTTACACATGTGCACACAGAACAGTTTAATGATGAATCTCTGTGTGTGTGTGTGTGTGTTTATGTTGTTTTGTCGCTTCTGTGCTTAATTGCGTTTGCAGCAGGTGGAGAGAAGGGACGAGTAATTGGCTTCTGTCAGTAGCGACTTGTGAGTTTTGGCAGCAGCTAAACGAAATGGGAAAACGATTGATGCTGACAGAGAGGACCAAGAACACAGCATCTCTCTCTCTCTCTCTCTCTCTCTCTCTCTCTTTCTCTCTCTCTCTCTCTCTCTCTTTTTTCAGTCTCTCTCTCTCTCTCTCCCTCACACACACATACACACACACACTCTGTCTCTCCTCAGCCATAAAAGTCAGTTCTGCCATTTTTCCCATCAGGCCATGCAGAGTAAACTGCTTCTCCACAAACGCTCACACGAACAGATAAAAAAAAGACCCATTTACAGGCAATGAGATGAGATTTTTCTTGTTAACTCGAGACTTATTCTTCTAAATTGGGTGTAGCGAGATCTTTCCAGAGGACACGAAACATGTCGCTGGGAATTTTTTTTCCCGATGGAAAAGATTTGCTGATAGCAGAGGGCAGAGGGTTTAAGATAAGATAAAGATAAGATAAACTTTATTGTGCTGAAGGAAATTTGTATTGGACACATACAATACCATATCTGCTGTTTTATACAAGTAATATTCTACATACATATAAAACATACAGTGACCCATCACTGCCCTACTCACAATATACTGTACAGTGAACAACTCAGTTGCACCCTAACGATTGTGCAACACACCTTTAGTCATCGTAGTCATGTATATAATTACACACATCAGAAAAAAATGATAATTGTTGACCTCTGGCTAACTTATCTTTTAATGCTTTAATGGACAGTGGGACAAAATAGTTCTTAAAACGGTTAAGCCTACACTGAGGAACTCTGAGGTGTCTTCCCGAGGTAAGAAGTTGGTACTCAGACAGGGTTGCCAAATTGGACTGAAGATTTCCAGCCCATCTACAGCTTAAACCGCCCATTTCAAACAATACCAGCCCCAAATTGCATACTGTGATACCTAATACAATAACAAACAGAAAACCCAAAACAAATAGGGAAAATTTAGACACACACACACAACATTAACTGCAGAACTGATGAGAACGTCTCTTGAAATGGGTCACTCTTGCATTCTTTTCGGTAGGACTCTATATATGTACCCCACTTTGGCATGATGATGATAAAAACATGTACAGCTTTGCTAATAACTTTGTGATACTGGCTTAACGAGTACAACGATTACAACAAACCCGCCAATCAGGATCAAAGTCTGACTGGACCGGACTCTCCTGAACCTTATTAGCTAAACTGAACCATATATTTAAAACATCACCATTATACTTTATCGAAAAATTCGGTTGTATGGAAAATGAATAAAATGTCATAAAGCCGCCAGTTGCATCAAAAACCAGCCCAATGCATTTTTTTCCTGGTTAGATGTAACCAAATGGAGCCTGATCGGACGGGAATCCGCCCAATCTGGCAACACTGTACTCAGAGTGCATGAGTGGGATCTGAAATCATTTTTTTGAGCCTGTCTAATAACTGTTTCTTCAAAAAGGGCCTGAAGTGTGGGATGCTGCTTAACTCCCATAATTCTCCTGGCTCTCTGTGTTAGAGAGCCGTGTAATCTGGGCTTTTTAAATGTACACTAGGGTATAAAGTAGGAATGTATGGGTGTTCCATATAAAGGAGCGTAGGTATATATTTGCTGATGCAGTGATGTTTTTTTGTACAAAACCAGACTTATTTACGGAAGGAATCTCCAGCGTCGACGCTTTGTTAACTTTTAGAAAAATCAGAAGTGAGAATTTAACAACAGTTTACAGGCAGAACATGACTGCATGACTCATAAGCAGCTCATTTGGAGCCGTTAACACAGTGCCGTGGATGAAATGATACAGAGACTTGGCCCAGTGTTCTAGCCCCCCACCTGCCCCTCACCTGTGGCAGCTTCTTCTCCGTGCCTGATTCACTTCAGCGAGTCTCGGGATGAGCCAAAAGCGACCCGCTCGCCTGCATCCTCAGATCCAATTAAGCCAATGAGAATTATGCAAATGCTGCAGCAGATGTTGCAGAAACAATAGCCGTTGCGTATCCTCGGCGGTCATGCTTTCCGCGTGCCTTCGCAGGTCAGTTCCTGAACAGACTTCAGGGACCCACTTGCTGTTTTCTTTCCAGAAAAAAAGGTCACGTCTAATAAAAGCTATTGAGCGGGTCTGGCACGAGGACGTGGGTTTTTGTTGATGGACAATCGAAAAAGGATTAAAGAAGGAGAAAAGGAGAGGGTATTGCTGGGAGGGATGCTGCCTCGTGTCACGTTTTTGTTGTTGTGGTTCTCGGCATGGCCAGAATGAGGACAGAAGGAGCTCAGTGAGGGCCCGGTGCTGCTCCAGTCTGACTCAGGGAGTGTCTTTGTTGAAGGTTTCCATCACGATGGCTGTGCAGTATATTTCAGCTTGTGAGAAATGATTAAATGTGAGAGTAAGAATAAATGTTTATCACAGAACAAACTAAAAGATCATGAATGCAAATAGAAATTAAGATCCTTTCTTAACGGTATCAATCATAGTGAGGCTTGCTAGAAGAAGGCATTGAGTGATGCAGTAAATCGAATAAAGTTTATAAAGGAAATCGACATACTATTAATCTATAACATTAAAACCACTACCAGGTGAAATGAATAACATTAACTGGCATGTGTAAGAAAGGTGGGATGTGATAGAAGCAGGAAAAATGATCAAATGTAGGAATGTCTTTGACATGGCCCAGATTGTGATGTCTAGACGGTTGGATTAGAGTGTCTCCACAGAAGCAGGTGTTGTGTGGTGTTCCTGGTGTGCAGTGGTTAGAACCTACCAAAAGTGAAGAACAACCACTGATCCAGCGACAGAGT
Source organism: Hemibagrus wyckioides (assembly GCF_019097595.1). NCBI lineage: Eukaryota > Metazoa > Chordata > Actinopteri > Siluriformes > Bagridae > Hemibagrus > Hemibagrus wyckioides. The sequence goes on along the minus strand of NC_080728.1, from coordinate 18,729,768 downwards.
CATGGACTCCCAAGATCTGGTCCGATCCCACAGAAGAGCTAGTGTAGCACTGAAAAAGTGAAAGCTGGCTCTGATGTAAAGGAGTCAGATCACACAGAGCATCACAGCTTGCTATATATAGAGCTGCAGAGCGTCAGAGTGACCATGCTGACTCCTGTACACCACTGAAGGACCCTACAATGGACATGTCAGCATCAGAACTGCACCAATGGAAGAAGAAGGAGGTCTGGTCTGATGGATCAGGTTTTCTTTTACATTTATGTGGCCAGCCAGGTGTGTGTGTTTGCATCGTTTACCTGGGGATGAGATGGCACCAGGATGTGAAGAAGGAGAGATGGAGGAGGCAGTGTGATGTTCTGGGTACTGTTCTGATGGGAAACCATCATGGAGTCCTGCATTCATGTGGATGTTACATTCACATGTATCACCTACCTAAACACTGCTGCAGACCAAATCCACAACTTTATGGCCATCTTTCAGCTGGATGATGCTTCGGAGGGCTATCGGATATGTGATTATGAAGTGGGCAGAGGTTAAAGCCCTCTTTAAAGCTGCTAAATTTCTGATAATGCCGTGGTTGTGAGCCGACGAACATTTTAGCGCTGAGGTTTGATTTTTTTTAGTCTTGCTGTCATGCACTGATTTCGTGATGTTTCACTTCCCCTCGTTGTCCTTGTCTCTTTCTCACTCCTCCTGATGATTTGCTGCAGTCTCCAGGTGCTCCATCGCTCATTGCTCTCGGCCTAAAAATATACCACCCCCTGTTGCAGCAGGTAAATGGCAGAACCCCGAAGGGGCGCTCACCTCTCACATTTCCACCCCACTGCTTCCCAGCACACACACCGCACACACACCACACACACACCACACAACGGCTACGGCTGCAGAACCTCCTGAGATCCTCCCTCCTTTATCCTACGTCATCCGTCCTGCTTGTATTCCGGTGCTACATCACGCGCTTCCATCTTTTAACCTTCACACACTTGTTCTCACACTGGAGCACGCTGCTATTTTCAGCTCATCAAATTCCACCCTGCCATCTACCTTGTGTTCTCCTCTGGAGTGATGAGATTATTTCGCTCCCTCTGCAGCACACTCACACGGATACGAAGCCGCTCACGTTTCCCGAACCTTTTTATAAAACTGCATTGTAACCTAGTTCAACTATGTAGTGGATTATTCAATGCTTAATTCTGATTGGTCAGAAAGGTGCTGATTAATTATTTCTCCAATCTCCTCTGATAGCAGTGGCACTTAGATGAACCTGTTATCGTTTCCATAGCAACCACCCATGCAGATTTATAACCTGTACATGATTGTTGAAGCAGTGATGGGAAGTCTTTAGGATGGAGGCGTTTAGATTCGTGGAGATTGTAGCTGCTCTAACTTGTTCTGAAACATGAAAATGTAACCAGAAATGGATAAAAGTTATGACATGTCATTCTGGAAACAATGATCATTTGTTTTAGTGTTGTATAAGATGAATTTTATAGTGACAAATACTCCTCGTGGTGGTCCAGCAGCAGGATCCAGTGCTCTCACTGCCATGGCCCGGGTTTGATTACCAGGCAGGAAGCTAACCAACCCCCTGAAAAGTTAACTCTCAGTGCCGGTCCCAAGCCTGGTATAATGAGAGGGTCGTGTCAGGAAGGGCATCTGGTGTAAAATCTGTGGTAATATTAGCATTAACTCATTAAGCTATTGATTATTATTATAACAGAACCTTCTTCCACTCCCAAGTGTTTTACTTGAAGCTCAACCCAGGCTGAAAGGCTTTTTAATGTCCTGAGCCGCTGAGAGAGCCGATTAATTGTTAATAGAAAGCACTGCAACAGTGACGGATGGGATGGATGGATGGATGGATGGATGGATGGATGGATGGATGGATAGATAGATAGATAGATAGATAGATAGATAGATAGATAGATAGATAGATAGATAGATAGAGAAATGGCTAACTAGATGGATGGATGGATAGATAGATGGATGGTTGGACAGATGGATGGATGGACAGACAGTTGAACGGAAGGTTGGATAAATGGATGGATGGTTGGATGGACAGACGGATGGTTGAGGTGACATTATGGCTTTTGTTCAGTTAATGCTGCATCTGCTTTGTCTTCTCTAATGAGGAGAAACTTCCTGTTTCCCCGAGCGCCCGAGAGAGCTGATTAGACGTTACTAGAAAGCGATGGATGGATGGATGGATGGATGGATGGACGGACAGACGGAAGGATGGATGAGGTGACATTATGGCTTTGCTTCAGTTATCGCTGCACCAGCTTCGTCCGCTCTAATGAGGAGAAACTCAGCCCCCTGATGAGGCCACAGCATAACTGATCACTGTCTCTTCCAGCCTGTCAGCATCCTCACTGACCTGCAGATCCGTTACTGCAGGAGGTAAGATAACGCCTGCACACGGTCAGTAATTAGCTTGCTTAATGACTATATTATCATCAACACACCACAGAATACCAAATGACCTGACCTGAATCTATACACACATCTATATAAATACACACAATTTTGTGAGGGTCCAGCTGGGTATAAAGCGGAAGATGGGCGTGTGTTAGCTTTTTACAGTAATAAGTTGTGTTTGTAGCTTCATAAGGAGAGACTGCTGAGGGAACGTAACTAATTAACTGTAGCTATAAATGGATAAAAAAAGAGTCATTCTTTTAGCATATGAAGTGATTTAACAGAACAAGTCTCCTTCTGTAATAAGAAAAAGAATAAGAGAGTCATTCACTTCAGCATAAAATTCTTTGAAAGAAAGATAGATAGATAGATAGATAGATAGATAGATAGATAGATAGATAGATAGATAGATAGATAGATAGATAGATAGATAGATAATGATGATTTGAGTATTCAGTGTGGTGTAATGCTGATTTCATTATTATTGGTGGTCCGAGATGAAATCTCCATACCGAGCCGGGGGTGTAATGGGGGGAAAAATATATAAGCTAGACGTCTGGGATCATATCACACCTGCACTCAGTGTGACATATAAAATAAGTGCCCCTGGTGATTAGTGGGGGTTTGTGCAGTATACGGTGGAAAAGGTCAAGAGCTTAAGGTCTCCTTTCTGTAGCTACAAATGACATCAAATTATTCCCATGCCATTGTGCAGGATAACAAATTCATTAAGCCTATTATTCTTCCATCGACAACACAATCCAAGATAAATAGTAGAGTCAAGCTGAAATACGCAGAATCTCACGCTCTGGCTGATGAGGGGATGAGTTTCTGTTCAACAAACCATGAGATTTAAGCTGGTGTACAGTGATTCCAGCAGTAACGTCAACAAGGTTTATATTAAAGTAGTCGTTTTAATATGGAAAGAAAGAAAGAAAGAAAGAAAGAAAGAAAGAAAGAAAGAAAGAAAGAAAGAAAGAAAGAAAGAAAGGATGGATGGATGATGGATGGGTGGAAGGAGGGAGGGAGGAAAATGGAAGGAAGGAAGAAAGAAAGAAAGAAAGAAAGAAAGAAAGATGTCTCGATGTTGTTCCCTACATAATACAGATGCATAATACAGATGTGCAACACATCTCCCTCAGTCCTTGGTGTACGTTTTGATATTTCAGCCGTACAAATCCTCTGAGACTGGAGTCACACCTCCACACACTCCCTGGTGTTTTACAGACACTCTGATTAACATCAGTGTGAAGGCAGTGAAAACACAGCGCTTCAGACGCACCCGTCTCTGCCTCTTCCGCTCACGTTATTAGCTTTATTAGTAGCATAACAGCAGTACGCTCACGTGAGCATGCTTTTTCCTTCCCTCTGGCGCTGTGTTTACTCGGCATGGTGAAAGTCATTTTTCTGCTCAGTGGGAAATCAATACTCCATGATCTCAGTGGAGTAGAGCAGAGACAGACTGCGGTGGCTTCCAGAGACGGAACCAAGAGACGGCGCCGGGAATCTGTTAGAGCAGGTGCTCCGTGGAGGTGGACGTGGATAGAGGAGGGAGGGAAGGAAGGAAGGAAGGAAGGAGGATGAGAGTCAAGCTATATGAAGCCACACGTGTGAAAAAACTGGAACGAGAATAGACTCCAGACAAACCAATAATCACACAGCTGGCTCCTGCTAATTGAACATCTGGAATTTCTGTCTGTCTATCTGTCTGCCCGTCTGTTTATCTATCTATCTATCTATCTATCTATCTATCTGTCTGTCTGTCTGTCTGTCTATCTATCTATCTATCTATCTATCTATCTATCTATCTGTCTGTCTGTCTGTCTGTCTGTCTGTCTGTCTGTCTGTCTGTCTGTCTATCTATCTATCTATCTATCTATCTATCTATCTATCTATCTATCTATCTAACTATCTATATAACTATTCTCTAACTATAACTCTAACTATTCAGGAAGAATGTGTTGAGCTATAGTTATAACCTACACCATAACCCTGCTGTATTCTCCAATCTGATTGGTCAGAAGCTTTTTCACATTTAAAATAAAAGAAATGACCATTTTCTGAATCATGATGGATCTGGAGCGTATGCTGAAAATATCGGACAGAAGGTGGGAACAAATTCACCCTGAATGAAGTGCCAGTACTTAGGGGCAATTTAGCATAGCTGATTCACCAAGCGCTGCATGTTTTTGCACAAGGAGGGCAACCGGAAAACCCAGAGGAAACCCATATGGACTCAAGGGGATGAGAAGAAACTCACATAGAGATTAACATGAGCTGTGACACTGATCTTCTTCTTCTTCTTTTTCCTATTATTGTTATTATTATTATTATTATTATTATTATTATC